>NC_142090.1:53783371-54085440 GCF_054644295.1 Miniopterus natalensis | reverse complement strand
GTCTAAATATTTCTGTTAAGGGGAATATCTCATTGGCAACTTCTGTGTTTTGTTAGCCAAACTCCTTGGTATCCTTTAGTGAAGCTTGAAGCTACAGGAAAGTTATGTTCAATTCCTGTTTAAAAGAATAGTTAATAAGAGTCAATAATTGCTGTGACTATTCCAAAAAATGAATTTTTAAGATCTTTTCAGCCTTAAATTTTTTTTATAGCTTTAAATATTCTGCTGATTCTGTTTCCCAAAAAGTAAATTTAAAATCAACATCATTTATCCTGTCTGTCAAGTCGAAGGTGTTGCTCAAGCCATGTTTATACTGAAAGGAAAAAGCATTTAAATTTTCTATATCCCTACACATTCTGCATAAGTGGGGCCAAGTGGGTGTGTCCTTCAAGAAGTAATCACCTAGTTGAAGGTGCCAAAGCTCATAAGTTCATTACGTAACGCACTCAGGGAAAATTACCCTAACTTTATGCTTTTGGGTTATATAATATGGCAATTAAGCTATTATTTCTTTATAGGCTTCTCTCCTAGAAAATTAGCATCATTTTAATACCTGTTCTTAATTCCCTAATTGATATGACATCTGTCTCATTGATCTTTCTTATTTTTTTCTTTCTCCACTAAGTGTTTTTCTTGTCTGATTCATCTCTTAGAAGGCTGCTCACCTTCATAATACTGGAAAGTATATAATTTAAATTAACTGAGCTATTTGGAGCTAGAAACATATACATATATAAGCATTTGGTATTTAGCATGATTCATACAGCTTTTTAGGTATGGCAGCTGGTGGAAAGATGAACTTGACATTTTTTGTGACTCTAGGCCTGTCTGGAATAGTCCTATCACCTGGAAATGTCTGGCAGAAATTCAAGCTGAAGGCTCAGATAATTAATTTAATTCAGCCTCCTTTCCTCACTCATCATTGTAATATGAATGACGTACTAGGCTCTCAGGAAGATTTCCTTTGGGGAGATAGGTCATAAATTATAAGAATGCCTCTGTCATTTTCTTTGAGTCATTTCCCCATCATCCCAGAGAACAGAGTACCTTCTTGTCCTTTCCCCAAATCTGATAAATGTGCGCCTCCAGAAGGGCCATAAAGACCCGACCCCTAAAGCTCTCAGACTCATTTAGAAGCTGCTCACACAGAAAGTTTAAAATCAGGAACCACGGCCCAGTCTGCGGTCTACCTATCCCCTATAAAAACACAAGCTGCCGTGCAACTGTAGCTGACCTTGGAACACTTTTTAGTAGAATGGGGTGGTTTCTTTTTAGATCCAAGACTGTTGGAAAGAGCGTTTGTTATAGCCAGATAAGAAGTAATCCTTTGGCTGTTATTCAGATGGATTTGAAAAGTATGATTATCTTGGAAGAAAAATGAATCCTTTGACTGCTTTCTCCTGCACCACCAAGCACTAACAGTAATCACCAGCAGCCTGTTGCCTAATTTCCCATCTGCATATTATTTGGAAAGGGGAAAACTCCTGGTAATGTAATATGCAAATGAGTGGAAACAATCTGTTTGCATTCCTTCCTGTTTTCTTCTGTGTAATGTATAGAATTCCTTGGCTTAATGTATAAGCTCTGTTTCAATGTGAGTTCCAGTGTGTATTTCAGAATCAGGCTGCTGAGGAAACTTTTAGGAATATATTACAGCAAAACACCAGGAGACAGCATTGAGGGGAGAGGCAGTGAATGGCAGCTTATTAGCTCTTCTGTCAGAACAGTCAAAGGCTCTTACTTTTTAGACAAGTGATTGAAGAAAAATTCTCTGCTTCTGTCAGTTTAGGTTCAAGTAAGAAAAGAAGATGATTGTCTTAGTCGTTTTCATCCCCTCAAAAACTTGGAGGGGGTGGAGAGCAAAGAGGATGGGATTCTCACTCCAGCATCTAACTCTTCAACCTGATCCGTTCCTCTCTCTTTTATATATTGAAAACATAACTTTCAAGTAAGAAATTGTTCTCTTTTAAAACTAGGAAAACATTACTGAAATTGTAACTCAATCACAGTAAAAACAACAAGGTGGTATTAACCAATATTAGGCTTTTTAAAAAAAGACTGACCTCAGCGTGTGAGCAAAAACTCTATATGCCCTGCACCCCCCCTTAATTAAATTAATGACATCAATGGAGGGGATATAACCATGGGCATAATATAATCCATAAGCTTAGTTGGAGATGCAATTAAGATTCATTTGAAACTCAGTCTTGAAAGTGGCGATATAATGATGTGACAAATAATTCTAGATGAAAAGAAAAAAGGTTGAATTCTATTTATGTCTTTGTATCTCATTGTTTTTGACAAAAATAATGTAATTGGCAGTTTGGATAGTAATCAGTGATGTATATTTGATCAGTTATTTTCTTATAAATGATTATTCTCCTAATGTCTGCTAGTAGGATTACTAAATCCTGTAGGAAAGAACTAGACTGACTGTTACATGTTTGGAAAATAAAATTGAGTAGGAAGATACTGGTAACCTCACTGTTCTGTACTCCCTTAATCAGCATCAAATTTCAGGATTATTTTTATTTTAGTTCTCGACACAGCTTGTTATAATCAGACAAATCATGTGCCAAATGCTCTGCTGTCTGTTTGAAAACTTCACTTATGAGAGAACCCTTCTGGCTCACTGGAAATGGAACATGTTGCATATCAGGACTGCATATATGGCCTAAATTAGTATGCAGAACTGTGGCATGAGGTTTAATTATTATTTTTTTAAAACTAGATTTAGCGTCACAAACTCACATTTACTGTCTTAAATTTGAGGAAAGGTGATTTTGACTTCAGATGTAACTAGAGATTAGAAAGCATTGTCATTAATTCTATCTTAGCAGAAAAGTTGGCAGTTTATTTGCTGAGTTTACACAGATACTGCTGATTTTCTTCATTCTTTTCCTAAGAAGGAGACCAGTAGATTTTGTTTTCTTATGGATCCAGTTAGTTCTGTGATTCTGTGAAAGCAATCTGAACTTATTGACTACATTATGAAAACAGAGGAGAGTAACACCTCCTTGTGCCAGCTTTCTAGTCCAGTCTTTTATCCTTTTACAGACATGCCAAGTCATTGGGGAAACATGCTGGTCTCTAAGGAAGCATTCTGGGGCCAGGACTATGTCACGGAATGTGATCAATGGTTAGATCTGGGGATACATGAGTCCTGGCTCATCTGTCTGATGCATCAATGTGTGAGGGCTATTTCTTGCTTTTGGCTTTAGAAAATATGGAAAAAAAAAATAAGTAGTTTCTCTTGTCCAGAACTTTATATAGTAACATTAAAACAGCTGATATTATACCCAAAGAATAACACCATCATCAGTGATCTTACAATTTAACATTTAAAAAATAACATGTTCTATATTTTTTGAGAATTTTTATAATGAAATTATATCAGGTATTATTTAGTTAAAGAATTACACTTGAACTTAGCTAAAGCAAACAATTTTATATTATGTATATAAATACCTCATGAGATAGTCAGAGGTTCTTAGCCTGAGGAACAAAGATCTGATACAGTGAGTTCTCAAAACATCTACAAAAATTTTTAAAAAGAACTTTAGGCCCTAGCCAGTTTGGCTCAGTGGTTAGAGTGTCAGCCCATGAACAGAAGTGTCCTGGGTTTGATTCCAGTCATCATACCTCGGTTGCAGGCTTGATCTCCAGACCCGGTCAGGGCACATACTGGAGGCAACCAGTGGATGTGTCTCTCTCACATGATGTCTCTCTCCCTCCCTCTCTCTCTGTCTCTTTCCCTCTCTCTCTCTCTCTATGAAAAACAATGGAAAAAATATCCTCCAGTGAGGATTGAAAAATAGAGGTAGTGTCTGTGTTGAGGGCAGAAAAGCAAGTGTTTCCTGACCAGAGTAATATAGGTAATGCCTCCATGTAAGGCAAACGTTGGGCAGACTGGCCTGCAGCCCCCTATAATATTGGAAATTTCTTAAACACAGGTATCCAGTTGTAATATAAACCCAGTGCATGTGCAGAATCTACCCAGGCCCCTCTCCCTTGCCTACATTGGACATGGGGTCAAGGGGAACAGACATGTATATGACATTCATGCTGCCTGCTGTGCTATGAGAAATAAAGTTCTTTGTCTATGAAAAAAAAAAAAGAAAGAACTTTAGGCATATAGGTGTATATTTTCAGTTTTTTTCCTAAAGAAACCATGACTTTTAAAATATATATATGTCTTTATTGATTTCACAGAGAGGAAGGGAGAGGGAGAGAGAGATAGAAAATCAATGATGAGAGAGTCATTGATCGGCTGCCTCCTGTATGGCCCCTACTGGGGATTGAGCCCCAACCAGGGCATGTGCCCTGACCGGGAGTTGAACTGCAATCACCTGGATCATAGGTTGATGCTCAACTGCTGAGCCATGCTGGCTGGGTAAGAAACCATGAGTTTTTATCAGAATTTTATACCCAAATAGTTAAGAACCACTAATTTTGTAATCGTTTTGTTATCATGATTAGTGGTAATAGTAGTATTAAAGTAGCATTTTACTGATGACTCTAAATTTTATAAAACAAATTAAAAAATAACTACAGGCATTTTTGAGTTTATCATTATCTATTATAGAAAGACTGCTAACATGTTATCTCCTATCTGACACATATCAACATGACAGCTTGGATTCCAAAATACTTCAAATGTCACTCAAAAGTTTTCGCCAAGGCTTTGCGTTCTCTTTTTTAAAATAAAGTAATGAGCAGGTATAACATGTCCATTAGAGAAAATAAGTTCAGGTGTGAATATTAACAAGGATCAGTTATATAGTGATTCTGACACCATTTTTAATGTCCTGCACATTAAAAATGACCCCTCAAATAAAATAACCTTATGGGTTAGGTACTGTAGTTTTCATTTCAGTATTACAGATGATAAAACCAGCACAGAGAAAGCACACGATACCCACAGTAAAAAAGTTAGTACATAGCCAGGCCTTACAGTTTTGTAAATGAACCGCTGTAGCTACACGATTTGAGGATCAAAGATCCCATAGTACAAAGAAGAGTGCACAATTCATGGTTCATGTCTTAGACTGGAGTAACAGCAGAACCCCTTAATGTTCCTCTGTCGGCAATACTATAACCTCTCAACTTCTATTTCCATAGCCCTCAATCTCTCAGCCACATCAACAGCTTCAGTGATCTGGAGCAAGTTTTGGTGTCTCTGCTTATCTTTTGTTTTCCTCAGCTTTCTCTCCAGGAAAAAATGATTTTATAGTCCATGGTATAAATTAAGAATGGTCACTGGGTGTACCGTTTCCCGCTCATCTTTGCATCCTCTCTGCTATGGCATCAGGGGTATAATACCCTGGCTTCCATAGTTCAAGGCAATACAAACATGCCTATAAAGTTCACCTTTGTGGAAAAGCCAGTGCACACTCCAACTTTTGTTAAGTCAAGTTATTCATTAATGGTCAGAAAATACCCAAATGTAGGGTAGCTGTATTGTTTAATGATGTCATGTTTGGTACCGTGATCCCCCTGTTAATGTCTATGGGAGAATAGGAATTCAGTTTTGTCATCAAAAAGTAGCTATTTGCCCAGCCAGCATGTCTCAGTGGATGAGCATCGACCTAGGACCCAGGAGATCACTGCTCGGTTCCTGGTCAGGGCTCATGCCCGGGTTGCGGGCTCGATCCCCAGTCGGGGGCGTGCAGGAGGCAGCGGATCAATGACTCTCATCATTGATGTTTCTATTTCTCTCTCCTTCTCCCTTCCTCTCTCTGAAATCAATAAAAAAGTTTTTAAAAAAGTGGCTATTTTTACTAAAGAACACGGAAGTTTTTGTTCTCCATAGCTGCAATGTGTCTAAGAATAAAGATTAACTACAAAATATTCAAATGAAAGATGAGCTAACACATATTTCTCTGATTAATAAGTAAAAATAGGCACCCAGGAATTGGTAAGTCATACTGAAACAAATGAAAGCCTCTATGAAACGCAAAGATGTTTTCTCTTGTATCAATGTCTTTCCAATTCCTGGATAAATGTAAGAATACACACACACTTAGAGCAGTTGCTTTATCAGAGCTTAAGAATCACATAAAAATATAAAAAAGATTCATGGGGCAAGGAGTGAGACTTTCCAGCACATCTGGCACAGAGAAGTTTGTCGTACACAGAAGTGAAGAGGGCTGGGGAGTTGGCTTAAGAACATCCCCCTCTATTTTCAGTGTATTTTACATATTTGTTTTGTTATGCACTTTGTGGAACACAAAATATAATGTATAGCCATTTAGTTTAAAGTCAAATAATCTTTGATTTGCACACCACCTTAAGAAATATCTTTTGTAAAACTGAACTCTTCTAAATTATAAAATCAAAGATTTATTGACAGTTAAATAAAAATAAATATATGTTATATTGAAAATAGTTTCACTGTCTGCTTCTGATTATCCAGGTAGTTCAGTTGATATCAGTAGAGGAAATGATCAATAACAATATTTGCAGTGGTTGGTATATAAAACATTTATCTCAATGTGATTCCCTATTGTTATGAATACATGCTTGAAGATATGATACTGACAATGTATACCATCAGTGAAATAGTAACTAAAAGTTTTGCCACAAAATATTATATGAATAAGTATTTAAATATATGAACAACTATATTTATGAATAGCTTCACATGATTTCAAATTCAGTCCCTCCCAAAAGACATATATAATATGAGCCAAAGTCTCGATAATACTTTCAGAAATTCTGAAGTAGCTCACCACGTTAATTACACTTTAAGGAAATAAGTATAAGGGGCACATGAAGTGTGCCTATTGGTTTTTGTTTGTAAATAATCTCATTATTTTACAATAAATTTATGACTTACAAATGTTGAGTAGAGTGAAATCTTGAGCTTTGCAAAAACTGCTACAGTTTTGTTGTGCATTTGACCCAGTAACAAAGTGATGCTTAAAAAGCTGGATTCTATGCCTGCTTTTTGTTTTGTTTTGTTTTGTGTCTTTTTAGAGCAGGATTCTCCATGACCATACATCTGAAATTATAACTAGTATTAAACTCTTATTTTCAAAAGTATTTAATAGAAACAGTAATGTAAGTTAACTTCCATTTCAACACATAATAATATCAAATCCTGTATTTATTGTACATAGATATGTAACCACATAAGATATGATGCAGCTTTATTCCATGGCTATAATTATAGCATTACCTTCCATTTATGTGACTAGATTATTGTAATATGAAAGAATGTTAGAAATGATATGCATATGTGTATATCATATACTTAAGTCTGATGTAATATATGATTTAGCCAATAATTTAGTCATTTTGAAAAATAGTCAAAAATGTAGGAAAATATGAGTCATTTTATCCCTGCATTCCAGTGAAATATTTTGACATAGACCCATCTGGATAGAATCCTGTGCAACTTGTTTCTGATGACCTATAATTTTGATGTTTGGGTAGAAATTTTACTACGGTTACATTAGTCTTTAGGTTGGCACACTGAGACTTCAACTAAGATAGAAAGGCCTACTTTTATAGATGCTGGTCTCAGTGCTTATATGTAGAATCAGTTCAATAATGTATGAAAACGAGCCAATGGAAAGATGGAGTAAAGAGGGTAAGTCATTACAAGGCTTTAGGACAAAGATAAAAAGCTCAAGTGAGCAAAAGAACTTTAGTGGAAAAAGCTAATAGGCTGTATCTATAACATAAAATATCAGCTAACAGCAAAAAGTCCTATTTAGAAACAGATGCAAGGGAGCCTTGAAATAAGTATGCACAATTATATTGCTATTTACCAAGTATATACACTTGATTGCCACTAGAACTTATGCTTACCTTAACATGAGAGCACTATATATAGTGTTAACTCCCAGGAATGGTGTAAGCAAACTCAACCAACCATAAATATCACATTCTCTAAGTAAGTAATTTATTGCACACACACACATGCACATGGACACCCCAAATTTATATAGAAATTCTCTTTTAAGTAGAAGATCAAATTTAAATGTAACAAAATTAATCTCTAAAACAAACTTTTATGTTAAGTTAGATTCTGACTCTCAAGAGATTTTCCTGTATCGCCTGGCCGGGCGTGGCTCAGCGGTTGAGCGTCGACCTAGGATCCAGGCGATCAGGGTTCGAGTCTTGGTTAGGGCACATGCCTGGGTTGTGGGCTTGATCAATGACTCTCTCATCATTGATGTTTCTATCTCTCTCTCTCCCTCTCCTTTCCTCTCTCTGAAATCAATAAAGATATATTAAAAAAAAAAAAAAAGATTTTCCCGTATCGAGGACATTCGTACATTAAACAGTTGAAAGGGAAAAATGTGCCTTTTAAGGAGAAACCAAATTTTAGAATGTTGTATCACTGAATAGCTTAAATTGCTTAAAATTCAGAAAGTATGCTAAATCCCCACAAGTAAAACCCAAACCCTAGATTATCCTACCAAGGAAGAACTAGATGGTCAAAACAATAGTAAATATACATACCATATGAATATGTACTTGATGTTCAGAGATAATACAAGGAGATGAAATGATGTGTCATTATTAAAAACACCCCAGTAATCATCCAAAAAATGTTTGCGGTAACGTGAGATGTCTCCTTTGCAGAACTATTCTAATTCAGGCTTGGCATTTGACTCCTTTGCAGAACTATCCTAACTCAGGCTTGGCATTCGACTTTACCTTAGTCACCAAAATTCTGTTCTGGGTTATTTTTGCACACAGTGTAGACTGAGTTTCAGCAATGTTAAGAGCCAGTTTCCATATTAGTGATTATTGACCATTGGCTTCGGATGTAGCCTAGATACCACGAAAAGTGATCGTATAGGAGGGAGCATTGGATTTGTATCATTAAAAGGCTTTCTTTTCCTGATCTCATAAGTGCAAGCACACACACAAAAACTCACAACAGGCAGCTTGCCAAAACACTTTAAAAATAATGCCCTTCATTAAAGCAAGCCACTTTTATCATTTGTTGTACAAACTGCTCTTTTTACAAGGTCTGCCACAAAAAGATTATATATTGAATATCAAAGTGAAGCTCAGAGTATTTCTACATTGCATTTTGGCATCACAGATAGTATGGAATGTGCGTGATGGATTCTTTTATATCTTGGGATCTGCAGATAATTGCAGTCATTGACATTGCTAACACAGCACAAAATAATGTAAAAATCTAGCTGAAACAATGACTTTGGGACTAAGTTAATTTGGTTTTTCATTAACTCTTTATAAATGTAGTCTAATTTTTCATGCCCAATTCAATTTTGAATTTAGATCCATTGAAATCTTAAGTTGCATTTCTGTAGGCACTATGGTATAATGTGGTGGTGTGTATTTTTTCATATCAAATGGGTATGTAAAATGACTCACTACTGCTCCAACTCACTCTTCCAGGAACTTATTTTTCACACATAATTTGTATATTAAATAATTAACGGCTTTCAAAAAACGATTCAGATTCGAGTCATGTTATTATGCTCAGTGTTATGGCACAATGGGACCTCTATTATTAAGTATATGTTTAATACTAAATCATCTTTACAGCATTGACTTGAAGGAAAGTTTGACTCTGATCCCAAGTATTTCTATATTTTGTCTTAAGAAGAGGTCAAAACATGTTTTAAAATTATTATTATTAAATGAAGGGGAAAGATTGCAATCTGTTATTTCTAATTAACTCCCATACTTGACAACTGATAATAAAAAAGACCTATTTTCAGTTAAGTATTCCAAGAAGATATCTAGAACCTAAATCAAGAAATATTGCTGACCATGCTCTATAAAAACTCAGGACAACGACATTTGAAAGATATGGTCTAAAGCAGTATTTCTCAAACTTTATTCTCTTATGACTTTGTTCATAAGTCACATCTGAACTGGACACATCTGGTTATTTTCGGAGATGGTCAACAATGTGTAAGTGCGCAGTATGCTAGTTTTCCTTTAAATGGATCTAGAAAAAAGCAAAAGTGACTGATCTTCCTCAAAGGATGAAGATAGAAAAATTATTAGGGTGCCTTTATTTACCCTAGTTTGAGAATGACCTGTCCACCAGGAATTTCAAAGTTGTGTATAAATACATCCAGCATGATTAACAAAAACTGTGTGTCTAAACTATATTATATTTGTTAATTATCAAAATATTTTAATATTAAGATTATTTAATATTTAATAACATGTTATCAATAGTGTTCTGGTCTGGGTAAGAGAGAACAAGCCTTCTTCACACTGTAAGTCCACTCACTCAATAAAGCTGAAAATCATCAACAGAATGCATGGCAGATAGATGAACTCCAAAAAGTAAATAGTAACAGGATGTTTGGGGGAAAAGAACAGAATTGGATGTAACACTGAATTGATGATGAAGTCACCTATATTTTTTTTCTCCAGGATCCCTTGGCTTGAACCAATGGATTCCTACTTAGAAAGGGGCACTGGCACATGCAGAGACCACTCAAAGAGTTACTCTCTAGTTACAGTTAGAGAAGGTGGTTTCCAGGCAGCAACATCAAGGCAGCAGGGGCCCATGGCCGTCTACAACTCTGAGGAAAGTAAACCTTCCTCTCTGATTGGAGAAGCAATAGACCCAAGTGCATGTGGCAAGTCTCTGTTCATCTTTTCTCTTGCTGTCCAACTGACATTTGGCCCTAGAGGCAAGAACAGTGACAGAGAATGTGCAGTAGTGCAGATTATGTAGTGTAAGCATTCTAGCTGGAGGAATAAAAAGGGTACTTCCAGGGAATTGGAAGGTACCACAGAGATCACAGAAAGGGAAGAACTTAAGAAAGAAAACCTGTAAATCTGTTTTCAACTCCTGAGATTACCACCCTCCATACACACACACACACACACACACACACACACCAGGGCATGCATATATGGATCTGTCCTAAAAAGTAAACAAAGGCCTTGGGAACTAAACTAAGAGAGAGACAATCATCCAGTTCCCAGACTATTCCAGCGTGTAGCACACTCTGGAAACAAAAAACAAAAATAATGTTGAAAACAAAACCCAGAGATGGCTGGGTGGAACTTGTGGTATAAAGCCAAGGTTATTGTCTGCTAAAACAAAATATAAACATTACTGGTTTTAGAAGCTCTAAAAATCTCATAACTCAAAATTCAAGCTGTCCAAGAAGCATTTAAATAGTACTCCACACACCAAAACAGGGAAATTATCAACAGGAACATGACACAACAATCAATGCATGCCAATGACATGACACAGATGTTGGGATTATTCAACAAAGACTTTGAAGTGGTTAATAAAAAATGTTGCAATAAGTAAAAGTGATCATTTGAAATGAATGGAAAGCTGGAAAAGCTCAGAAAATAAACAGGATATATAAAAAAGACTGCAATGGAAATTTTACAACTTGAAAATAACAACTTCCAAATAAAACCTCACTGAATGTGCTTAATAACAGAGTGGATATGACAGAGGAAAGAGTAAAGAAACTGAAGTAGATTAATAGAAATTATCTAATCTAAACATCAGATACAAAACACATTAGAAAAAACTCACAGGATCCAAGGAACATATTGGACAATGCAAAAATGGCCATAGAAGAGGAGAAGAGAGAGTTTATTGTATGAAAAATAATTGAATAAATATTGGCTGACCATTTCCATAATTTCATGAAAAAGAAACTCATCAACCTTAAACACAATAAACCCAAAGAAATCTATATTCACATCAGTCATAATAGAGTTATGGAAATTAGAGACAAAGAAAAAACTTGAAAGCAGCCAAAAAATAATATTGCATTGATTGTTGGAGAATAATACTTTGAAGGTTGATAAATTTTTCTTCAGAAATAATGGAGATCAGAATTAGTGAAAATATCCTTTAAGGAGGAAGGGAAAATAAATGTATCTGTAGATAAAATGAAACTAAGAGAAGTGCTGCCAGCTGGCTTAATTAACAGGAGGTTTTCAGCCAGAGGAAACATGTATCATTAGGGATGAAGGAAGAGCAACAGCAGAAATGGTAAGCACCTGGGTAAGTGTTATAGACTGCTCATCTGCATTTGAGCTCTTTACAATATATTTGATGGTTGAATGAAAAAGTTCAACATTACCTAATGGAATTTCAAAGTATGTGGGGTAATATATGGCAAGTATAGCATAAGGAGAGAGAAAAAGGAATGGGTATTGTGTGCAAGTTTCTATCTCTACTGGAAGAAATAAAATATTGTTTCTAAGTAGAATGTGAAGAGACAAGTATATAATTGTAACCCCTTTGGGAAATCACTAAAAGAATTATGCAAAGAGGTAAAGAAAAAATGATTAGATAAATGTAAATGAAATAATAAGTATTCAGATAACTCAGAAGGAGAGAAAAAGAAAAAAAGAGTAAGGGTAATGAGACAAAAAAATGCTAGACTAAATTTGAAGATATTAAAAATCACATTGAATTAAGTGTCTGAACACATTTATGAAAAGATATGGCAGGTTGAAAATTCTCTGCCCTAATCACCCTAGTACTAGCTCACATTTAAGACAGAGGTTTCATAACCATGAGATGCAAACTGAGATCAAGGGGTACTATTGTCACCAAGCACCCCATTTATAGGGTAGAGGTGTCACTTCAAGAGAAGTGGTTGGTGAGAAGCAGTGGCACAAAGGTTCTGTCTGGGGCAGAGACCCCAAGAAGTCTACAGCTCTCACTAAGGAAACTGCCTTTATGACCAGATAACAGGTCAAATCTACAGGAAGAGATAAAGAAAATCAGAAATTATAACTAAAATGTTTAATTACCATACTTTATATATATTCCCCAGTTTTCTCCCTCATCTCCTTTGAAAAACATAACATTATATAAAATAGTAATTATAACAATATATTGTTGGGTTTATAAGATATGTAAATATAATAAATAAGAGTAAAAGCACCCCAAACCAGAGGAAGAAATAGAGCTATATAGAAATAATATCTTCTATATCTGGAATTAAGTTGGTATAATTCTGAGACAGCTTCTGATAAGTTAAGATGCATATAGTAAACCCTAGAACAATCAATAATAAAACTCAGAAATATAAAGTGAAACAATTCTTTGGAGAAGTGTCTATTTAGGTCCTTGCCCAATTTTAAAATCTTTTTTGTTTAGTTGAATAAGCACTTTATATATTTTGGAGATTAACCCCTTACCAGATGTATCATTGGCAAATATGTTCCCCCATACAGAGGGTTTCTTTTTCATTTTGATGCTGATGTCTTTGCTGTACAGCTTTTTATTTTTTTCTTTGTTTTTCTTGCCCTAGGCATTATATCCGTGAAAATTCTCCTACGGGAGATGTCTGATATTTTGCTGCCTATATTTTCTTCTAGGATTTTTATGGTTTCATGACTTACATTTAAGTCATTTATCCACTTTGAGTTTATTTTTGTGTATGGTGTAAGTTGGTGGTCTAGTTTAATTTTTTTGCATGTACCTGTACAATTTTCCAAACACCTTTTATTGAAGAGACTGTCTTTACTCCATTGTATGCTCTTGCCTCCTGTATCAAATATTAATTGAGCAAAATGGCTTGGGTAGATTTCTGGGTTCTCTGTTCTGTTCTATTGATCTATATGCTTGTTCTTGTGCCAGTACCAGGCTGTTTGGGTCACAGTGGCTTTGTAGTATAACTTGATATCTGGTATTTTGATCCCTCCAACTTTTTTCTTCTTTCTCAAGATTGCTGTGGTTATTTGGGGTCTTTTTTGGTCCCATATAAATTTTTGGAGTATTTGTTCTATAACTGTGAAATATGCTGTTGGTATTTTGATAGGGATTGCCTTGAATCTATAGATTGCTTTGGGTACTATAGACATTTTAATGATGTTAATTCTACCAAGTTATTGACATTTAATTAAAGTTTTATTTTATTTTAAAAGTTTATAGTATATGTTAGAATATGTGCAATAAAAAAGTAATGCTTATCAATGTTGAAACAATTGCACTCTATAGATCTACTTTGGTTTTCTTAGGAAAATCAAATACCCAGTGCCTCTGTCTGAGCCAACTTAGATAGGGGAACCTTAAAAAAAAAAAAAAGTATGTTTCTGTAATGTGCTTTTTTTAAAAAAAAGATTTTGTATTTATTTTCTTCCACTATAAAATTTTCTATGCACTAATTTTACTTGTATAATAATAAGAGGTTACTCTATATTTTACAAACTACAGTAAAGCCTTTGATTGGATATGAAAAGCTATGGGTTGTTCTGAAGGAAATGGGCATGCCTCAGCACTTGATTGTCCTAACTCATAACCTGTATTGTAGACAGGAAGCCACTGTCAGGACCGAATATAGAGAGAGTCAGAATGGTTTCCTATAGGTAAAGGTGTCAGACAAGACTGTGTTTTATTTCCTTATTTGTTTCATCTATATGCATATCATATTAAAAACTAGGCTACACTCACAGGAAGAAGTGGTAAAAATTGGTGGAAGAAAGATCGATAACTTAAGATATGCAGATGACACTGTCTTACTAGCAGAAAGTAGCAATGCTTTGAAATGACTTCTGACGAAAGTGAAAGAAGAAAGTACCAAAGCATGGCTGCATTTGAATAAGAAGACAAAATTCATGACCGACAGAAGAAATACACAACTTCATCATGGACAATGGAGATTTCAAAATTGTTAAAGGTTTTGTTAACCTTGACTTAGTCATAAAATTAAAAAGAGACGACAGCCAATAAATCAAGAGAAGGTTGTAAGTCGGAAGAGAAGCAAAGGAAGAATTAGGAAAGATCACTCTCAGCAAGGATGTGTCATTAAGAGCCAAGGCTAAGATGATGTACACCCTCATATTCTCAGTTACTAAGTACAGATGTGAAAGTTGGATAGCAAAGAAGGCTGTTCGGAAAAAATATATATTGATTCATTTGAAATATGATGTTGGAGGAGAGCTCGATGGATACCCAAATGGACTGAAAGATGAACAAATGGGTCCTAGAGCAAATTAAGACTGAAACATTGCTGGAGGCAAAACTGACAAAACTGAAGCTCTCTTACTTCAGGGTCATCATGAGAAAGCAGAATTCTTTCAAAAATATAATAATGCTTTAAAAAAGTAGAACACAGCTGGAAAAGAGGATGGCCAAATAAGAGATGGATTCACTTCATAAAGGAAGCCATAGGCATGAGACTACAGGAGCTGAGCAGGGCTGTTGAGGCAGGACATTGTGGTCATCACTCATTCATAGGGTCTCCAGGAGTTGGAGCTGACTCAAAGGCATGTAGCACACACAATAATAACAGAACCCATGTAACTTAATCATTTGAGCTCTTGTAATAATCAAAACTCTGATAAATGTAGGTTATTCTAATTTGAACTAAGGTCAATCCCTATGGACATACAGGTATTTCCAGACTCTGTTAATAAGGGTATTTAATCAGTCTTAGAGAAGCAAAAGATTTCTTAGGCCTCCAGGATTAGCATCTATACACTAAATCCAGTCGCTTTCCCAACTGGAAACATTTAACATAATACTCAAGTTTAGACGGTTCCAGCAACATACATTAACATGCTGGATCAGCACTGTGCACATGAGCCATTGAAAATAGCTTTACCCAGAACGCATATTTAAATAAAATATCTGCTTTCAGACTTCTGCTCTACCTTCATTCTTACTGGCTTTTCATTTTTACTTCTTAACTATGTCTGTTACCCACCGTCCTAAAGTGTTGACAATTCTCACTCACATTTATATTATTGCAGGCCTCCTTTATTGTGATCCTGATCCCAACTTCACGTCCTGTATTGACCCTTTTTCTAACCCTACTTGCATTGCACCCATACACTTGGTCCTCCCTCCACCTCCTGTTTTTGGCATCCTGATGCTCTGCATTATGTAAAAATAAATACTTTAAGTTCTCCCAGGGATGTCTGGAACTACCCAAGCCAATTTCATTAGGTACACGCATTCCAGAGTAGCTGAAAAATAGGCTCAAGGTCTTAGAGTTAATTAGAGGAAAAAGAGAACTAGGTAGTTGTAGTATGACTCCCAGTCCAGTGCTGTTTCTATCAAATCAGAAGTATGTATAGAATTATCACTGGGGGAAAATTAAAATATTATGCAATTTTTTAAAAATCCTCAACCGAGGATATATTTACTGATTTTAGATAGAGGAAGAGAGAGAAAGGGAGGGAAGGAGAGGGAGAGAAGGAGGGAAAGGGAGAGAGAAAGAGAGAGAGAGAAACATCGATGTGAGAGAGAAACATTGATCCGTTGCCTCCCACATGCACCCCAACCCAGGATCAAACTGCAACCTAAGTATGTGTCCTGACCAAGAATCGAACTCTCAATCCTTTGGTGTATAGGATGACACTCTAACCAACTGAGCCACCCAGGCAGGACCATTATGCAATTTTGATGTTCCTTTTTAGAGCTCTCTTTTCTGTCTTTAAGATTCTTTTTTATTCCTTTATGATTACTTCTGCACCTACACAAGCTTTGGTAAAAATAATGTGGAGTCGTATAAATATTGCATTCCCCTAAGCTCAGGCACTGATTTGACTACTTAAAAAATATAAACTGGTGATAACTCCTATGACTTCATCTACTGAATCTTCATTTTTATTAATATATTTTTATGTACTAACCTCAAATTATTGATTTAAAATAATATTTATGAATGGAAAAATTAAGACTCTGTCTTCTCACTCAAAGGAAATTTATTTGGAAAATAACAATCCTCTGTCTAAGAGCATTGTGTTCTGCCTTTGATTCCTCCTCTTATCCCATTTTCAGGCTCTTTCTTTGAAGAGGCATTCAATTATTTTGCAACACTAGTTTTTTCTTGATGGCTCGGATAAACTTTTGCTTTGTTTGTTTCCTCATCTAGGGCAAATATATAAAATGACACAGACCCATACTTGTATTTAAAATGGTGAAGAGAGTAATTGTAATATCAAATATTAGAGTTACTGGTAATGCAAAAGAGTGTTTCAAAAGGAATAATCTCAACAGTTTGTTTTTTTCAATTTCAAAGGAGCTTATTATATGACTAGATGTGTCATTTTGTATTATTTTCCAGATTTGAGGACGTAACCCCTCAGATAAAAGTATATTAGTTATAGAAAACTTGAGTTCAGCAGTAATTCCAGAAAGTGAATATTAGAACCATTCAGTCTAATCAGACTGACCCCAGAAATAAATCCTTGCTCTCATGAAATTCTAATTATATCCACACAATCTACATTTGCTTTTAGAGTTTCCTGGCAATATTCTGTCCCTGTGGCTCATGTGTCTTTCATATGGCTAAATATTTTGTTCCAGTTTTTCCCATTAACCCAATAAGGGATTTCCACTGAGATCACTGTGCTCCAGAACTTCCAACTCAACCCCAGAATTTCCAAAACCAATTTAGGATTCAGGCATAAACACTAGATGCCCCAAAGAAGCTTCTAATTAAATTCTCTATCTCAGCATAGTTCTCTTTGAAACTTTATTCATCTGGATGGTTGGCATTTTAGGTTAAACATAGAAAATTGTGTAAAAATAGGTTTCATGTGATTGACATGACTTTGACTTCAATTTTTCATATCTTTCTTCTATAGGGCAATAATGGCATCATATAAACATCTATATCAACTAAAATTTAGTTAGCATGTAGGACTTTTCATCATGATAGAACCATTACTTGGACAAAAATAAAACTTGGTCAAATGGTTACCTCTTTCCTGCCTCACTGTTATTAAATAAACCTGGAGTTTGGTTTGCGTCATATTGGTTTGTGGGAACAGACTTCACAGAATAAATGTTTAGAAGATTAATCCTTGAAAAGAGATGGTCAACATTTTTAAACCATGGATTTGAATGTTTTATTCTTTTCCTGCTTACTGTGTAATTTTATTTCAACTTTCAAAAATATTATCCAAACTATTGGACTTTATAAAAATTGCTTTTAATTCCTTCTTCCAGTGTATTCTTTCTTGAATTCAATTTTACAGTAAAAAGTTGAGTATAAAATTTAATATTAGAATTATAAATCTATATGTAGTTAATTCCATTTTGCCAAACGGTGAGGTTTACCTCTTTCTGTAATGCCTCATGTATTTTCAGGATCAATGTTACCATTATTGGATCTAACTATTTAAAGATAACTTTTTTGCCTAAAATTTTGTCAAAGAAAGCAAAATCATTTTTAAGTTACTCTTCTTTTGGGAAAGACTGGCAAACACAAATTACACTAACAAGGAATACGAAAGGACATATAGTACTTTCATATCAATATGTTAAGTAACCTGATAATAAAACATCACAATCTATTTTAAATAGTTAAAATATAGGTGGATATTCTAGATTGATTTTTCTCATTCTACTGTCTGAATTGGAGAAATTGGACATTACATAATATTTTCAAGACTGTGCCACTAGGCTTCCAGATGTAGACTTGTTTCTGTCAATTTTATGAATGTGTGAGATTTTTAAGGAAAAATAAGACAAGAGTCCACTGGTGGCATTAGAGGTACTTACTCTACCAGAGCATCAATTCCGTATTGATCTGATGTTATTTATAGATTCACTTGCCTTGCCTTCAGCATTTCCTTGATTTATATACGCATCTAATTTCTGTTACTAATAATCTGTGAGAAGAAACACTTAGATTGATTTATGCTTTCAGCACTGGACTTTCATATGGTAACTTTATTTTGAGACCTGTTAGATTTGGTTTTTCTAAATCTGTATTCCATACAAATCATTTCAGCTTTGTGTTACTCATGGAATAACAGTATTATTTTATCTTCAACAGGAGAAATTAATGACTCACTTTTTTATAATAAATTACTTCTGGAAACTTTCCTTGTATTTATTCTATATCATGGTTTCCAAAGACATTTATTTATTTTGAAATAATTGATTTTCTCTAGCCTGTTTTGTGCTTTTGATGAGTACTTCTTGAAGCAGAAAATTCAAACATTTTAATGCCTTTTTTTTCAACTAATTTATCCATAAATAATTTATCAGTGGCTTCCTTGGGTTCAATTTAGAGTCAATAGCAATTCTTTCATATTTCATGCATGCATTTAAACTTTTTACTCATCACAGAAAAATATTAAGCAGTTGATAGGTAAGTAATATTTAATGAGCACTTTGATAGAAAATAATATGCCCAAGGCTATGCTAGAGAGTCATTTAGACTTCAAGATATGTCTGAAAGAAAAGTGTTTTATTTTTACTTTGGAAATAAAGAAGAGTGAGAAGCAAGGTTCACACAAAAACTTCTTTGATTTAAAAATTGAATACCTTTCATTTCATGCTTTACATTCAGCTTAGCCAATTACTATTGACCTTAGATGAATTAGAATATCTGTGTCTAAATTTCTTAAACTGTAAAATGGGGCTAGTATTGGCTGCCTAACAATAGTGGATGTTAGCCCATAGAATATTGGCACCCTATCCCATTTCCACTATTCCAACTTGTTATTATGAAGATATTCTTTAGTACTTGTAATAAACATTTTCTTGAATGTTAATAATATTCACATGAGACCATTTTTAATCTGCTACATTTTTAATATAGCTTTAGAACCATGTTTAGCAAAATTTTAAAAAAATTTATAGGATATACATTATGTTCTTATATCATAATTATTTATGAAATTGGAAAGATTATACATTTTAGGTGTACCATATGTAATTACTGACTCAAATACTACATGTACCAGTTTGTACTTTTAGAAATTACCTGAAATGTACAGAATTCTGCTAAGCAACAAATAAAACGGTGACTTTTCAGTGAAAAATTATTCTTAGAATAGATTGTACTTCTTATTCCCAAGAAAGGGAAGGCTAGGGAGCCATGAGGACAGATTTTTATCTGATTTTTTACTTTCAGACCCATGTTTGGACATAAACTAACTCAGAAATATCTGGCTCTAATGAGTGGTATACAAAGGAATAAGCTGTGGATTTGGAACCCACATAGTCTTGAGTCAGCTCTCTGTGATTCTAATCTGATAGGATCTAGAGTGGAGGATGGCTACTTTAGTTTTAAGAAATACACAGATAAATCTAACGTTCATCCTTGTTTGAAAACCACTGACTTACATTATTAAGTATAGTAAAAACATATAAGATCAAAATTATCCTAAATTTAAACATCAAATTTTGTGGCCAAAACAGCCAAATGAAATTAATATGTTATCAGAATCTGATTACAGTGGTCCCTTGGTTTTCCAATGTACTCCCTTTGGAAGACCGTTCAAGTTCTGAAATGTTTGAAAACCAAGGGATCAATAGCCGACAGCTAAGCCTCAGGATCTTGCCCTTAGTGGAAGTTGTGTGGCATGTTCGAATTCTGAGGTGTGTTTGAGAACCGAAACATTTCCGTCCAGGTTTATGCGTTCATAAACTGTAATATTCGTCAAAGGAGACGTTCAAAAACCAAGGTACCACTGTACTTAAAAGTTGTTAAATATAGCAAAATCAATTTAGACCAGCTTCATATAAGTCAAGAGAACTGGCTAAGTGCCAAAATCATTTTCAACATTGACTTAAACATAGGGCATATATGTGCACCACTGCATATGACTAACTCCAAAAGAGATGTTAGGGATAAAAAGAAAATTCTTAAAGAATACCCCCCTTCCCCTGCCAAAGCAACAACTAAAAAAAGAAGACCTCAGACTAACATATTTCTTATACCCTGAATTTCCATATGAACAGAACAAGTTATACTTAATTTCCTATGATAGTTTATGGGAAATCAGTTAATAGAAAATACAGAGGCAATTTTATGTAAACTTCCTTCTGTACTACAGTATCCACTGATATGTAGTATGGAGTAAGTAACATCTAAAATTTGGACTCATGGAGAATAAATTAACTCTTTTTACTTCTTTTTCTCCCCAAGTCTTTCTGAAAATGTTCATTTAAATTTCTTATGGGGCATCTGTAGGAACCAAGGGATTTCTTGGGAGAGAAACAAGGAAGAAACTGTCTGTGGTCTAGTATTTGTTCACTTGTTCATCCTTACTAACAAGACACCGGTTTTTATCCTGGAGAGAAATGAACTCAGCTAAATGTTATGGTTCCTTCCTTCCTTCACTCTTAGAAGCCTGTATATGACAAATTTCAAATCACTGGGACCTACTTGCAAATCTTTGAACTGTTTCTGTAAAAATCTTTGATTTTCTTCTGGTAAATAAAACAAGATTCAGTTGGCACCACCCTTCTTCCTGCCTTGAGTTGAACCCGCAGTCTGAGCAGCAATCACCTTACTGCGCAGGGGCCAAATTTCCCTTATCCAGAGGGAAAGGCCCTTGATATTAGAAACGTAGCTTCCTTCATCTCTCTGTCCTCCACCAGGTTAGTATGTGCTTATTGAACTGAAGTAAAAACTTTGGAATTTAGAGAGTGTGACTATACTTAATCTAGATTAATAAGTACATAAGTACCTCAGAGCACTAATTTCCAACACTTTGAAACACCCACCCCCTTAACTTGCCATTCAGGATAGTGGCAGCAAACAGCAAGGACCAAGCAATTTTCTTTTTCTTGATGGGAATTTTCTAATCTCACATATTATTCCTTCCTTTCAAATTCTTACTCTTTCATACACCCAAACATATATATGTTAAAAACAGTTAAAAAAAGAAGAATGAAAGGAAGAAAAGGAAGTAAAAACAGCTGTTTAACAGATGTGCATGGTTTTATCAGAAGTTTAATAAAAATGACAATAAAGGTCAGGAAAATAATATACAACATTTAATTATCAAAATGCAATGGCTACAATTAAAAATAGCATTATTCTTGCCCATGACCATGACCTTTACTCTCCATCCTTTTATGAGGCTCTGCTTCATATCTACACACAGTCCCTATACTGACCCAAACATGTCAAAGATACAACGCTGCTGCTACTGCTGATTACAGTTTTCCAGTTTACACATTCCTTTTTTTGTCTAGTGTTTAATTCAATCTCTTCAACATCCCACATAAGTAGAAACAATAAATCACACAAGTTCAAAAATTAGGAGCAAAATTTTATGTAATTATAAATAATTCTAATTGGGCTTCATAAAAAAATTCAGAAGACAGCTGGCAATTTCAAAAATACAATCAGTAAACTTGTAAGGCTATTAAAGAAACAACTTAATCAGCTACACTGATATTCCCCAGGGTGCCAAATGATCTGAACAAAAGTTTCTGGCTGAGATAGATTTTAGTTTTGCAGAGGAGTGAGTGACCCCTTTTTCAGTATGAGATGCAATGCCAATATCTTTGGTAGAATCCAAGCATTGTTTGTGTTGCAGAGTGTCTGTAACACAAGAGTTGTCTGAGGCCTCAGCATGTTGATGTCTCATTGGAAAACATAAGAATAAAAGAAGAAAACAAGGCTTGATCTGACATCTGCAAAACCAACTCCATTTTTTTTTTCTTAGAGGAAATTATGCTAAGACATATGAGTGCTCTGTGAGCCAAATTAGTTATTTTTTACACACTGCTTATTGTACAGGTTGAATAATCTATTGACACTGGCTGGGAATCATTCCAGAAAGAATTTTACTGAAGTCAACAGTGATAAGAAAACTCCTGATTAAGTTACAGTCATTACTGACATCAAAATACTGGCTTCCAAAAATTAGAACTTGAAGCAGTGCCATCTTGAAGTACTTAATTGTACTCCTTAATCATCCTATAAATCAGGATTGATGTGGTTTGTCTTTCCAAAAAGAAAAAAAATATTTCTACAAATTCACTTTCACTTTAACCATTGAAGACAAATGAAGATGACACTACATGTTTATATTGCTTTTGTTTTTATATGAAGGGAGTAAAAGGAAAATCTTTGGGGTGGCAAAAGGAAGCTAAAACATGCCAACCCCCACCCCCCATCATTTTGGAAATCACTAACTCAAGAGGAAAAGACTGACTTTGTAATAAAACTGCTTTTTTTTTTCTTCCTTCTTAGAGATCATATGCACCAGATAAGAATAAACTGGGTTCTCTGCTCCAGGACCATGTGTATAACAAAATATTGGTTTTAACATGTTTATTACATATCAATTTCTGAGCAAGGCATTGCACATGTGTTATATAGTTTAATTGTACAAGAGCAGTGAGGCATTATATATTCAATTCACAAATGAAGGAACTGAAGTCAGAGGGATCATGCCTATAGCACATTATGGAGAACTTAGAAAGCCCAGTTGGCCTTTACTTGAAAACCCATGATGCCCTAGTCTCCAATAATCTAGGTCTAGGAGAACTGTAACCCCAGCTGTCTGAAATTACCCTGCTGGGGCAGAGTGCTAGAACACAACCCAGAATCCTCTTCTTCTACAGACAAATACAATGAAAACATATTCACTGTGCATCCACCTAATAAAGGGTAGGCTTTGAAAAAACTACTGAGAACACCAGTGGAAAAGAGACCCCTTGGAATACTTCACCAGTGGGTCATTTTCCATAAATCATATTTTCAAATTTTAACAGGAAGAAGGATTTCCACCTATGTTAGTTTCCTATTGTTGCTGCAACAAACTACTACAAATGGCTTAAAACAACAAAAGTTTAGTCAGGCCGGCATGGCTTAGTGGTTGAGCTTCAACCTATGAACCAAGAGGTCAAAGTTTGATTCCTGGTCAGGCCACTTGCCTGGGTTATGGGTTTGATCCTTGGTAGGGGGTGTGCAGGAGGCAACCAATCAGTGATTCTCTCTCACCACTGGTGTTTGTTTTTTTTGTTTTTTTTAAATATATCTTTGTTAATTTCAGAGAGCAAAGGAGAGGGAGAGAGAGAGATAGTAAAATCAATGATGAGAGAGTCATTAATCGGCTACCTCCTGCATTCCCCCGACTGGGGATCGAGCCCTCAACCCGGGCATGTGCCCTGACCAAGAATAGAACCATGATCTCCTGGATCCTAGGTCAATGCTAAACTGCTGAGCCACGCCTGGCTGGGCTTATCATTGGTGTTTCTATCTCTCTTTCCCACTCCCTTCCTCTCTCTGAAATCAATAAAAACATATATTTTTAAAAATTTATATCTCACAGTTCTGGAGGTCAGAAGTCCAAAATAGGTCTCATGAGACTAAAATCAGGAGGGTGTGGTCAGGGCTGAGTTTCTTTCTGAAAGCTGCCAATATTTCTTGGATTGCAGCTTCCTTCCTCCATCTCCACAGTTTCCATGTTTAAGCACCCTGTCATTACATTGGGCACACCTGGATAACCTGGGACACTCTCCTTTACTGAAGTTCAAGTGATTTACAGCCTTCCTTCCACCTGAAACCTTAATTCTCCAGTGCTATATAACACAATACAGCCACAAATTCTAGGGATTAGGATGTAGACACCATTTAGGGACCACTCTTCTGCCTTCCATACCACCGCTTTATAAACAACAATGGAAATCAAAAGATGAAGCATCGACAGAAGGTCAAATGTGTTCAAATCCTCAAACTGCTTATCTCCAAATTCTAAGCACTGAAAATCAGTGAATGGCCTTGGCAGGAGCATAAGGACAAACACAGAAATCTCTGAAAGTCTTCTGGGAATTTCGAAAGCAGCATTGACATTCCGGTGCCTGAAAACTGTGCAACCTTAAGCAAATCTGTGAACTTGTATTTCTGGACCCCTGATTCCTCATCTTCAAAATAACAGGGTCTGCCTAGACAATCCTTCTTGTCATTTCTAGTAGGTAGACTGTGATTTTCTGTATTTGGATGAAAATATGAAATTCTTAGAAACATGGGTACCAGAGTCCTGTAGTAGAATCTCACCTACCAAAAACAAGGCAATTAATATTTTACCACTTTAAAAAGTGTGCAAATCTGATACTGAAAACATTAGTACAATTATGAGCAGGACACTTCAATTTTCTTTTTGCAGATGATGAAGAATAGCCTCAGAAGCATTTTGGTCAAAGTAAAGTAAATAACACTGAGGATTATTATACACAAATAATTTTTATGTAATTCATTATTCATTCTATTCATTGTCATAGAAAATAAAAAATAATTGCAATATTATAAACAATAACATAAAAACTTCTTATTTTAGAGTTAAAACAATTGCATTGAAATATGATTAATGGGCTAGTGAAAGCAGTGGTCTTAATACAAAAATGTATAAATGACATAGGAAAATAAAAGAATCTCATATTTATGATATTGCTGATCATATTAAATTAAGATTTATGATTTTATATTATGTCTCATATTTTAAAACCACAATAACTCTACTTCCAATTACTTAAAAGACTAAACAATGAATAAAATGGATAAAGCAGAAAAGTACCTTCTGATATCAAATATTGCCAATCTTTTTAAAAAATGATATTAGTGAAAATTATTGTTTAAATATATGTACCCCTTCTCTTCATGTTAAATATAATCAGATACATGTGATTTAAACATAATTTGTGGGTGGTGATTTTATAATAGGCCAGAGTTGTTGAAATGCTAAAGAAGACATCTTGTGGCTAGGGGAAAAAATATCAAATTCAAGGAAAAGCAGATGGGGATAAGCAGAAATATAAAACCAGTAAGGAAAGACATTCCAAGATATGTAAACTTGGACACTTCTGTAATTCCTTTGGTTCCTTTTCCCTTATTTGTAACATATATAATGTTTTTCCTATATATTAAAACTGAGATTTTATAAAAATTAAGCTGATAGGACCTAGGGAATTCAAGCAACAACTGGAAAAATATACTTGCTCAATGTTAAAAGGGGCAAGAGTATTCTAGGCAGTAATAGGTGCAAAGATGTTCTGTGCTTGGAGATTATAGGCCAAGATAAGTTAACAAAAATTTCATGTAGATAATTAGAGTGTGGTTTAGGCCTGGAATCATTTGGGGAAATGTTTTCCCAAAGAGCACAAAGAACAATGAAGTTTCTATAGGGCTAAAACTGAGATAGAAGAGCCTGAAAAGGCAAATTCTCATTTGTGGCTAGAACCTAATGTGAGAACCAGTACATAGTTGATACTCAATAATCCATTGCCCACCCTCATTTTGTACGTCTACATACCATTCAGTAACTGAAATTATAAAGATTGTGCATTCACTCTAACCAAGAACCTTGTAGCTATGCTGTTTTCTTCTTAGAAAAGCTACAGAGGTACCTAAAAATTCAAACAGAAATATATTTTTGAATTTTTGTCTTTTTAATGGCATTATACTAGATACTGGGCCAAGGAGAGAACACTGTCATAGAGTAAGTAGTAAGAATATTTTGTTTGTGTAAAGCTTTACATAGCTCACTATCATATGATAAACATTTATAAATGTTGATAACGATTATGATGATTACTGGATAGTGAATCAGAAGGCTTAATGTTAATTTTTGTTCTGCTACATACTAGGTATGTTTTCTTCTACAAGCTGCAGCCTTAACCCTGTATTTAGTCACCTGACTCCTACCCCTGACCTTTCATAGACACTCAGTTTAAAACTATCAAAGTCTTGAAAATCTATCACACATTTAAGCCTAATAGCACCCATTGATGACTAAAATAATTATTTGAAACATTGCAAAGAAAATGTTAAAAACTTACTGATCCTTATCCTAGCAATATAATATTAAGTATCCCGTAGAAAGAAAAAATGACTTAGAGTGGTATAAAGAAAATATTAATAAAAATATGTGTCATTGATTAAATATAGAAGAAACCACAGAAAAGTTAAAGTTAAAGTTTAGGGAAGCCACAAAATGATTAGATTATATAATTTTCTCTCTGGAGAAGTAAAAGAATCCTAGTGACTACTAAAACTACATCAGGGGAAAGAGGGTGGAGGCGATAAAGAAATTTTAAACCAAAAGGGGAATGGATAGATGACCTTTTATTATTTTTTTTTCTATAACATTCTTGGACACCAAACTGCTTGGAGTCAGCAACATTTCTCTGAATTAATTGTAAAAAAATCAGAAACATATGTATTAAAATTTTACATTCTGAAAATGACCCAGGTCACCCCTAATGAAATGGGACAAGTTAGTCATTAAATTCCAGATATTTTCAATTTAGCAAGATCAGTACAAAGGGAAAGTTAATGAGGATAGGTGTAGCCAATTCACATCAAGGCTAAAAGCAAGAAATCTATGCCAAAAAGCCTCTGAAGCACCTCTCCACTGCTTCCTTATCTGTGCCTTAGCCTGATAAGGTCATCTCCTTTCTGCAAAATATGTTCCAGGATGACAGAAACTAATTTTGACACAAAATGCTCTGCATTGATTTCTGGGATCCTGTGTGGCCTCTCCTCAACAGATTCCTGCTAGACTGAACAGGAAAACCACTTTGATACATAATTCAATAGAAAGGCCAATATAACTTTTTAAATGCTCTACTGACAACTGAGAAGATGAAGAATGACATCCCATTGTTCTTCCCAGAATTTCAAGCACAGTGAATAAAACCTTTTGGTCCAAAAAGCATATTCTGAATGAGTAGCCACGTCACTGGGAGAAACACACCAAAAATGATCCAAGTTTTTAAATGATAAAGAAAGAGACAAATGTGTATACCCACTGCTGGCTTTTTAATCACATTCCTACTGCCCAAGAAAAAATATTCCTCCTGGATGCTAAGATTAAACCTTTTTTGCCATAAAAGGCAGTAGAATGATGCTCCTTACTGCAGTTTTTAGGGTCCTAATCTAAAGTGGTCTCAACTGATATTTTAACTTGACATAAAACAAACAAACGAAAAATGGCCCTGATCAATATTAATTCCTTTAAACTATTTTCCATGGTATATAGTTTAGAATTTCTCTTAAAATGACCACATTTTCTTTCACAAAATTATTCAGATGAACTCCATATATTTAGTAAAATGCACAATGCCTTATCTTCTGAAAATTTCAGAGATGTATTCATAAAATTTCAAAATGCCTAATAACAACAAAATGCCATATTGTTTTATTATACTATGGTATTATGTTCTCTAATCTTGATTACTCAGAAATGTATAAACATCTTTGTGGATTCTCTGGGGACTATTGATAACATTGCTATAATTTTGTGCCCAAGATGAAAAAAATTCCGAAAGTGAATTATGCTGATTTTACCTTAAATTTGCTCAAGAAGCTTCTCAATTCTTAAATAAAATAGGTTCATTTTAGGGTTATGACTTTTGTCAGTTATTCAATTCTTTTATGTTTTTGAAAGTAAATGTTTAGATGCAAAAATAATTTTTAAAACATGTTAAGAAGTATTATTTGCTAAAAATCCTTTAGCTTAATTTTCAATTTATATGGACATAAATACTAATGATATGTGTGTGTTTGTGTAGTATAATATATAACATATATTATATAATTTATATTAGATATTATATATACAGGAGTTGGCAAAAATAGGTTTACAGTTGTTTGAATTAAAAATAATATAATAATTAATAAATAAAAATACAAGAATGAACCATTTCATGCATTCACAACTGTAAACTTACTTTTGCCCACCCTTGTACATTATATGCATGCATCATATATATATAATAGATAGTATAGATAACATAGAAATACATATGTATACAATTTTACTATGCCTTAGAACAATTTTATTTTTTTCATGAATAATTATAAATTATCAGAGATGATTCCAAAGCTAAGTAAAATTTTTAGGAATTTTTACCATTGAGTAAAAAACTCAATGAACTTTGATAACTGATTACACTTTTAGACCTTGTAGATGTAATAAATTAGAGGCTGGAGCTGATGTCACATACTTCAATATGTTTAATCTTTCATCATTTGATTGGTTGTTAACTGTACCTTGAAACATGAAATCAGATACACTTATGTGAATTTTCCTTTAAATGTACAGAGGAAAAAAAAATTATCCAACTCAAGTCAAAGTTTGTGAAAATGCCTTTAAAATAAAATAGAAAATAACAGTTTATGATGTTTGGAATCTTTTTAGGAGCTTTGTTTCCACTATTTTATTTTACTTATCAACCTTTGTCCAACACAAACTAGAGTCATGATAAATCTTATGATTTTCCACCAAATGAATTCCAAGCTAGCAAAAACAAAAAAAAGAACTGATAATAAGAAAAATATTTTAATATCTCCCCCTCCTATTTAGGTCCCTAAAGAGGAAAACTATAAAAATAAATAGTGGTCCACCCAAAAGGCAGAAGCATAAACATGACAGGCCTGTGGTATTATTTCCTGAATGGCTCATATGATTTTTTGGAGAGTGTTTTTATAGGCTAAATTACAGAATCATAGAATCATGGAATTTTTAGAACTGGAAGGAATTTTAGCAATCACTAGGGTGCTGTTTAGTAAACTCTCTCTTGAAATTTCAAAGTAATACCCAAAATAGCTAGTATAACTTACTAAGAACATCTCTCTCCAAAGGCCACTTTTTTATGTGCTGGGTACATGGCACCATACAGCTTCACTACATTGTGGTCTGGTACAGTGGGGATAAGGTTGGCTTCTCTAGGAGTCCATCCAAGGAGGTTTAGTGAAGGAAGTTAAAGAGGTTCCCAGCTATGCATATTTATCTAACCATTCAGATATTTTTACCAGGATAAGTTTCCAGTGTATAAGAATGAATGCCACTAACTAAAATCTGCATTATCCAGAAACTTTAGCCTAGCCTATAATCTCTAAAGTTATATTATAATATTTTAATAGATTATCGTATTATTTTAGGGGAGAGTTGATGTGTAACATTTCTGTAACTCATACAAAACCTAGCATTTCAGTTAGTAGGGACAAGATATTTGTATTTTATGGGTGTGCTTTTTTAATACTTTTGGTCTCATATGACTCAAAAAGAAAAATAAAACAAAACAAACCTCTAGAATATCAGATGGGCATCTAAAGATTGCTTTTCATTTTAGTACAATGATTAGAGAAATTTAATTGTGCATAAATAAATTTATCTCACCTAAGCTTCACAAAAATGTAGTTTATAAGTGAGGGGACCATCTAGAGAGGGATAATAATTTGGCCCAATTTGCACAACTGTTAAGGCACAGCACTGAGCTTCAAACCCAAATATGTCTGTTACAGCCCCCCTGTGAGGAGTGGCAGAAATCCAAAAGGATTTGTATATTAGTTTATCCATTTTTCAAAGGTAGCATATAATTCTTAGAAAAGTTCTTTTAAGTAAAATATAAATTCAACAATTATAATTAGTGTATACAAAGAAAAATTATAAACTGTAATTTAAAATTTGAAATAATTTAAACATGTAATCCAATCGTAGAAGAAAACAAAACAAAATCATTTTTCTTAGAAATCTCCCTCTCACCCTTACTCAGAATTTCCTCATATTAAAAAAGAAACACCAAATTCCTTGAAATAAAAACAATGCCTGAAAAGCATGCATCTGAGGATGCGACTGACTTTGTTCCTCTGAGGTCTACATTCCTCTCAGTCTGGCCTTAACTTTGAGTATATGTGGTTGGAATGGCCATCCATGGAGACCCATATGCTTAGATAGCCATGGGAATCATCTGCTCTCATATATGTACTGTAGTCTATAGGTTTGTACATGTTATTCAACTCTTTCAAGCATGCACAGGTTTAATAGATTTTTTTCAAAATCCATTTTCAATTTCTGTTCTTAACATGATGATCTTTTGCCTCTCAAGCATTGTATTAAACAGCTACACTTATTCTCTGAATTCCACTGAGAGCTGCAGATAAAACCACACTATACAATATACAGATAATGTAATATAGAATTATAGGCCTGAAGCCTATATCATTTTATTAAGCAATGGCACCCAAAAAATTCAATGAAAAATCAATAAATAAACTCTGATCTTATAGATTAGCATTATTTTAAATAGATTTCACCAACAGCTGACATTAAAATCCTATTCCTTTTATTTTCTCTTTCACTAGGCATTTTTCCCATCTTTGTGAGGATTTTCCAAGATCACTGGATACCTTTATTTTTATTTAGATATCTTGGGTCTTTCTTTAGGAAAAAAGAAAGCTTTCCACTGAAAATAAATCAAAATATTCAATGAACTTGTGAAGTTCCAAAATTATTATTTTTAAGTCATCTTTAGCTGCCAAAATTCATGGAATTTATCAGCTTGCATTTTTTTAGTGCAAGGAAATTTCCAATTATATGAATCAACTTTTTAATCCTCACTGGAGGATATATTTTATTGATTTATATATATATAAAGAGAGGAAGGGAGGGAGAGTGAGAGAGAGAGAAACATCTATGTGAGAGAAACATCAATTGCCTCCCATACACACCCAACCAGGGATCAAACCTGCAACCCCTTTGGTATATAGGATGATGCTCCAACCAACAGAGCCACATGGCCAGAGCTATTTGAATAAACTTTTTAAAAGTAAATTATTTGCTCCCGTCTACATTTAACAAATTCATAATTTAAATATATTGTGTTTCCTCGGCTATATTTTAGCCTGACTGGCTAAATTGCAATTATTATATTCAATATTAAAGAGAAAATAAATAATGGGAGTACTGATTGCATCTAAACTTAGTTCTATTATAGTATGTTTCATTCAATGCTTTTGGTTTAAGGTGGAACTTATGAGCAGTAATCAACTACAAAGACTCAAATTTTTAATATGTATTAGTTCTATCTCATTAACATACTATTTAATAAACTATATTTTACTATACAGATGCAAAAACATTTTTAATCTACATTCATTAAATCTGATTAATACTTTTTATAAAGGGTTCCATTATAGTGACTTATAATTACATAAGAGGGAACAAAATTATTCACATTCCATTTTATAGGAAATAATAAGTACACATAACTTTATAAGAAATTTTTCTTGTTATTTAAATAATCCTACATCTCAATTCCAAAATTGTTAGATTTTAAATATTTGCTAAAGTACTCAATTTTATTTTATTAAGCTTCACCTTTGCTTTCTAAATACAGGGTCCTTTTCTTAACAGAACCATTTCTGTCAGTTGCCTACAAAATTATTCAGTCACTTCTCTATGTTATATCTGACACATTACATTTTTTCATTGGAAGTGATACCCTATTGTTTTGTAATTATTATTTATGTCTGCCTTCTCTTTTAAAATAATGAGTTCCTAAATGGTGGTTCACTTTTGTTTCATCTTGTTCATGTTCTCTACTTGACATTTTAGCACATAGAAAATAAATTTCCACATAAGATGTGAATTTCCTCCAGCCAGTAAGTTTCATAAAAACAGGCCTTTTGTTGTTTGTTCACTAATCTATCGTGATCACCTAGAAAGTGCCTGGCACATGGGAAATATTCAATAAAGAAATATTCATTGAACTTATAAAATTTTATTGAATTCGATTAGAGTATGTAGTGTACTTAATTTGTCATTTATTTAATTTGAATTATCCTAAAATGTCTAATCATGAAAAGTATTATTTACCTGTTAGTTACTATGAATTATATTAGTGTATGAAATATTTTCTGACTTTAAATTTATACCTCAAACACATTTTATTTTCAAAATAAAAGAAAGAATCAGATTTACAACATCAAATTGTAACCTATGCCTGTCCTTCCAACTCAATCACCATCTAACACATGTGCATTGCATCTCACAAATCTGGAACTCTCATTGGAGCTTTAACCAAACTGTGTTTGAATCTTAATACTAAAAATGGGATGGAAACTTTGCTGTACAGTCTCACCCATGATACTTCTGGCACTATTTAGGTTGGTTCAAGCCAAGTAATTGCAAGAGGTCACATTAGATTTCAGGAGTATTATCTCTTGCCAGAAACAGGAAGATAAGTGAACATGATGAAACTCTCACAGGTTAACAATTATTACAACATATTTTTCAGCCCTCTCTTTGGCAATCTCCTGTTTCCAGTCTATAATTTTAATTGCTCCATTTATATTGAATTAAATGTGAACTAGTAAAATTTAACTTGTTGTTTACTTAAAAGAGTACTGGACTGAAAATTAAGAGACCCAGATTCATGTACCAATTCAATCATTAACAAGCTGTGTGTCTTTGGCAAATCACCAATGTTCTCTAATTCTTAGGAACCCAAACTGAGAAAATAGGAGATTGAGCTGAAGTTCAACTTCAGTATGATGTCTGAAGTTCCTTAAAGCTCTACGATTAAGGATCTTCTTAACTTATCCCCATTTACATTTTCCAATTTTTACCCATATCATTATACTTCATGCTCTTTCCTTAGCTTAGAATACCCTGCCACCTTTCTTTGCCTTTTCAAATCTTGATGATTTCTCAAGACCCAGCTGACTTCAAATTTCCAACAAGCCTTCTCATGTTCTCACTGATTTTTCTTCCTTCTGATCATGTATGTCATTCTGTGAGGACATATTAAAAGCCATATTAATATACTATGCTGTGTGTTAATTTTTTCATATTTAACAGTATTGCACTATTAGTCTTATATATCCAAGTAGATTACTGTGGTCTTACAGAAGAGACAATGCTTATGTGTTTTTTTTTTCTATGCTCTATGACGTTTAGTAGTATTCTGGGTATTCATTAAGTTTTTGTTGTTATTGTTGTTATAAGAAGCACTTGATTGACTGTTTGCTTAACTGATTTTAGAAAGAAACCTGTAATATTTGTGCAATAAAAAAAAACTCCACAAAAAAATAGCTTTTTGCATAAGATTTTAAGCAAAAGATGACTAAATTTCCCATTCCATCAGTAATGCTGGTATTTGAAGTGTCCTTTATTATCAGATTCATATACCTTGTTGTTTCTGAGAATCAGTTTTGTTTACGGAAGAAGAAAATACTTTCAGTTAAACCTCTGTGTGTGTTCAAATAGTGGGAAGTTATAACATTCCAGATGATTCATTCTCACTAAAAGATTGTTTCCAAAAGGCCTAAAGAGTAAGAAAGGGAACACAGTTCAAGAGAACCAGATTTCAGTACCAGCACTGTCAGGAAATCCCTGGATAACAAAATTAATGCATTATTTATATGCTCAGTTTTCCTAGTACATATTCAATTCAGTGCTTTTCTCCTGACTTACTTCACAGATTAGTTTAAGATAAAAGGATGATATTTTTTAAAAAAAACCTTGAAACATATAAGCAATATTAAAATGCTAGACTATAACTCCTTTAGCTTGCTTTTTTATCCTCAGTTTAACTGTGTCTTTCCTATCAATTACACTTGTTAGGATATTTTCTAAATTTGGTAGAAGAAAATACAACAGAAAAATTGATACATGAAGCTGGGACTTTACTTTCCACTGAAAATAGAAACAACCAGAGCAATAGATATGAGACACACTTACTGCCATGAAAATAACTTGTATTTTAAAATCATTTTTTCTGTTTTGTGAGAAAAAAATTCCAAAAAATATCTTTAATATAGTGTACTTTTTATTTATGTAACATAAAACATATGACTTTTCTACAGTAGATAAATTTGCTGAAAAATATGCCTGGAGCACATGAGCCAATGGTTGAGACTAAGGTCCTCAGTCTCAAAGTAGACTGTTAAAACATGTGTAAGTGTTCAGTAGTGTGTGTTGAATTAAAAATACAGTTATTTATTGAGATAATTTATAAAGAAACTCTAAAATTATAGAAGACTATAATTACACAGTTTTTGAATAAATATTAAATAAAAATGTTGACAGATAACAAGAGAATTAATTGTCTTTGGTTTCCTCTTGAGAAAGTAGCATAACTTTCCATTAGCTATGTATTAACTAGATCTCTTCAACTTTGTTCAGTTTTAATAATACTTTTAAAATATTTTTGAATGATTATTCCTTCTAATTTTTTAGTTTTTTTCTTTTGGTTTATTAATATTTATTATGAATTAATTTAAATTTAATAAGGTACATTAATTATATAATTTAATATTCACAAAAACCTATGAGTACAATTATCATCTTCACTTAGTTGTAAACAAAATTAATTTTCAGAAAGGTTAAGTTACTCACCAAAATCCACATAGAAAGCAAATGGCCAAGCCTGTAACAAAATCCAAGTCTCTTTGAAGCCAAAGTAGATGCTTTTAACCATAATCCATTCTGCCTTTGTTTCACCAGCATTATATGTGTATTGGTTCTTAATTCTTATTTGTTGAAAAAGTCCATGATTATTTATTTTTGGAAATAATTTTCACATTTCTAATTTACAATCAGAATAAAAATTTTAACTTACTTATACTTTGTCTTTATATCAACATTTAAGCTATATTACACAGTATACATCAGAAATTTTAAGAAAACAATTATAATGTAATCATGGAATAAGCACATCTTTACATCACACAGTTCTATATACAAACACAAAATAAGGTGCATTGGTTAGCTTTTAATAAAGTAATTATTTAACTAATTCATTCATTTAAGAAAAATTGTTTATTTGTCAAGGTCATGAAAAACAAAAATTATCATAGATCTGAGAAATTATCATAGATCTGAGGAGATTAAAGAGACATGACTAAAAATCATTTGATGTCCTGGATTAGATAGTAGAACAGAAAAAAGACAATAGTGGAAACATGGGTGAAATTCAAATAAAGTATTTTGTTTAGTTAATAGAATGATTAAAGTTAGCGGTTTAGTATTGACCAAAACACCATGGTATATACAGTATCATGTTCACATTAGGAGAAGTAAACTAAGTGGAAAGTGTCCAGGAACTCCTCGACTATCCCTGTGTACTTCAAGATATTTTTAAAAGGTTAAAATTTTTAAAATGCTTTATTGAGTATCTAGCATGTGCTATGCTATACTGAGGAGTAGTCCAGAGACAAAAGTTAAGATAGTTTCTCAATAATTTCACAGTCTAATTAGGTTAGTATTTCCGACTGCAAAACAGTAGGACACTTTCTTATACGCATGTGCACAGAGAGCACCTGTATACACAGGGAAGAGGAAATTAACTCCACTTAAGGATTCTGAAAATATTTCACAATTTTATTGCAACATCTAGAATTTTAGTGTGAAACACTAAAGATAGATGCAATTTGTAGGCCTAAATTTTTTCTTATGTTATGGATAATCTTGAAAAAATTGTGTGAACTAAATATTTCTCCTTATGAATAACAGGAAAGGTTTTAGATACATAATAGATAGAAAAAGATAGGTAGATAGATTGATATGATAAACAGAATATTAACATTTTTCTTATAAATTACTAAAATACATTTATTAAAATAGTAATATGCAATTTGCTTTATTCTAAATACTAATAGCGTATAATTAGCAAGAGAATAGTCAATATTTTAAACACTTCAATTGGTATTAACTAGTATAGATAATAATTCTCTATCAGAACATAACTCTACATATTCTTGAAGTTAGACTTGTAAAAATTTTCACTATTTTCAAGAAATAACAATTTATACATGAAATTTTCTTAGCCTTGTTTATAATGCCATCTATCATGTTTTTGACAGAAATTTTAATCTAAATATGCTCCTTAAATATTCATTTGACAGAGTTATGAAAACTAATGTAGTAATTGCTTAGATAAAAGGTTCATGTTAATAATCATAAATATAGTATACTTGAGAGAATAATTATAAATCAATTATAGGATCTGCTTTTGAAACTGTTCATTTAGAAGCCCATTAACAGAAGGCTCTGTGAACAGATGAAATACTGTGCATGTCACTGTAAGTTGGGGTACTATAAACATAGGATTGGAAGGGCTTTATGAACATTTAAGTACATTCTAAACAAAAGCCTGCAGTCCATTTTCTATAAGTAAAATGCCTAGGAGTGTACACTTGTAGAGTGTCAAGAAATCCAGATGGACCACATTACCATTTGGCTTTCTTGAGTAGTATGAAAACATGACCCTGTTCTCACAAAAGTATACAGTTTTATGTTAGTGTTAAGTGCTGTAATATCTCTAAGTTTTTAAGTTAATTTAACCTGTTCAAAAAAGAATATTCTGTTTTGCTGTCATATGAGAATTGTTTTGACTCATAATGATACTGGCCAATCAATGGCATCATGATTCCATCTCAGGGATGTGAAGTTGACTTTTGACACACTGTCAGAATTATATGGGCTTTCATTCGTTTTCTTGGCAGTAGTAATAAATTTGACTTCATCCATCCACATCTTGTTTTCCAGTCCTTCATATGACCTGTTTTCCATGTGCATTTTAGATGTCAGAGTTTCAGTTATAGTAAATCCTGCTATATTGAAGTAATAAAATCTGTTTTTAGTTCACCACCCCCTACTTTCTGTCCAGGTTACTTCTCTTGCTTACTCAACCTTTAGATACTCTCTCAAGAAATCTCAGGATTGGAGCTGATGACCACATTTACATTTCAGCACAACAAACAAAGACATATCAACTTCCTCAGTGGTATTTTCTTTTTCGGCAGTTAAAAAATCTATTCAAGAAAAGGACACAAAATGTACCTCTATCACTCAGGTACAAATAGGCCCATTGTTAGGTCTGCTGGGAAGGAAAGACAGCCCTTTTTATTACCATAACAGGAACAGTGTATAGGGATGCTTCTATTCAAGTTTGCTGGAAAAAAATTCAGTTCACACCTGTTACCCTGGTATAATTAGAAACAGAATCCAATTTCATTCTCAAAAATGTCCCAATTTGGACATTAAATTATACAGTTGTTTAATCATATGGAAGACCTTGCCCACAAAGGGACCCAGATTTGCCCACAATAGGATATAAGGAGGAACATAGGCATGATTGGACAAATAAATTGATGTATTTTTTATTCTTTTCAAATATTTAATGATCTTACTATAATCGTAATATTGAGTTACAATAATTTTTTTGTTTATGTTAATTCTTTACTTATTTTTTATTGCCTTAGGTGAAGGGAAGGGCAAATTCAATGTCACACATCAGAAAAGGCAAGTCAGCATATATTTTCTGATAAAAAAAATGCAATATCTGAAATCTATTTCAAGTCTTTGTAGGTGAGATGAGTATAGAGATGATAGCCAAAAGGCTGTGTTTGGCTCCAGATACAAGCCTCAGTATGAAACTAAAAATTTCAGTTGTTCCAATAAGACCAAAAAGCTTTATCTGTTCCAAAGAAATTGATTGATATTACATTTGTCATTATTTTAAAAATGTATTTTTTAAAAGAATGTTCTGAAACATATAGACCGAATTAACAAAAGCCTTAGAGAAGTGGAATGTTTCAGAAATTCTGTAATGAAATATACTTTCAAAACACATGTTTTTTGGTAACTGGTTCTAATTACATTCACAGCACAAGTCATATTTTTGCTGAAAATCCATGACATAGCAGCTGATAATCTCCAAAGGCTGTTCAGATATCAGAATGAGTAGAAATATCATCTTGTTGCACACTTTAGTTAGTTAGGTCAAACATTTCAGAATAGTTTAGAGTGTAGTTGCTGTGATGTCTTCTCACTGTGTTTTTTTCACTTTTAAGGTATTACTCTTTATATGAATACAATTACATAAGGTGATATATATTTGTAATTGAGAAAAAATTATGTAGATGAATATTTAGCTATTTTTTGTTTAAACTTCATGATAAAGCAGGCCCCTAAAATATCACAATAATTTTAAAGACACTAATACACACTGTTATTACATAGAACAAATGAGGAAAAGGGTATCTATTTTCATTTAGATCGACATCGGCAATAAACATACTGCAAATGAAGTTTCTTAATCATGAAAATAAAAATCAGTAATGATTATTTTTTCTATCTGTTGCTGGATAAATACATGTAAGTCTTAGGCAACAAAACAAAAGTTCTTGAGCCAGATCTAGTGATTTATTTTTTAAATACCATTCAATATACACTTTAAAATTGGAATTTTTATATAAATGTATACATTTTTAGGTTTTTTTAAATTTGAAACCCTCTTTAGATAGGATGTGCTTTTTTCAATTTAAAATAATCCTTTACACATTTCACTATTGTTGTACTTGATTCTTTTCATTTTTGTATAGTTTTATCTGCCTGTGTTAAATGTACTCAGTTGCAGCTCAGCATAGTGCCCTTGCTTCCAACATTGGCTGAAAAACTTTTTTAAAAATTACTTTTCCATATTTTCTTGCAACAGAGGGTGAAGAACTTAAAATATACTTTTCCATAGTTTCTTAGAACTAAAGTTCTGGATATGACTTTAGTTCTAGCAATGGATAATTAGGTTAGTTTTGGAAGAGAGAGATGAGGTATTTCTGCTTCCAGTAGTGTCCTTGGAGATGTGCATGTTTAATAGCAGTTACATTGGTGGACCCAGTGTTCTATTATCTGGTAACCTGCTGCCAGGTGACAGTTGTAGTAGCCTAGATGTTGGCAAGAGGAGCTTACTGAGCCCTGGGCTGCAACTATGGATTGACTATTGCAGTAACAGTTCCCTGACTCTAGCTTCTCCAGATATTTCATGTAAGGGAAGATCTAATTCTCTAAAACTAATCATTTTTATTGTTTGAAATAACTAGAAAAATGTCTATTCCCTGTCTTGACATTGTTTGTCCCTTTTAGGAATCCTTATTTTGTTTTGAAAAAACAAGGCACTTTTAGCTGATGTTTATGTAGGAGAATCACTAGAATTATCATTCTCAGTTATGTCAATGTAAATTAAACTGATACTCATTGTCCCATAAAAAATTGTAACTGAATACTTTAGGTGCAATACTGCTCTGTCTATTATTAGGCAAACACAAATGCTTTCCAGTAAAGGCAAGAGATTTAAATGATCAAAAGCATTCTAAGAAGAGTATCAAAGGCTCACCTGTTTAGCGGATTTATATATCCCCCAAATGATGTCTGCTGGTAGGAAAAGGAAAAGATGTAGAGAACCACCCTCTTCCATAGACGGTGGAACTCACTGTGACCGAAGAAAAAGTCTGGACTCAGGATATAGTTAATCAATAGGAAGGCGCATTCTGAAACAAAGATGATAAGGCTAAATACCTGTACCTCGGACTCACCACAGACACTGTAACATGACATGCATGCTTTCAGAGCAATGGCTGAAGATATAGGGGTCGATTAAACATTATAAGATTCCATTTCAACCTCTCAAGGTGCTAATCTACAAAAGCTTCCATGTATTGGCCAAACCAGTGAAGATGGAAGGAGATATTAACTTCCTACTATTCTAGCTAGTTGTTTCTAAAGCCAGTTTTCACATGATAGTATTTAAACCCTAAACTGTGGAGTGGTTCCTCTTGGTTCATTATGTCTTTGCCTGAAGAACTAGGATATTATTTTCTCCCAAAGTCTCTCCTCAGAACACTTGTGGGTCAAGGACTTAAATGCTTCACTTAAATATTTACATCACTAGTAGACTAATTCCAGTCCATGTGACTTCTTTCCAACCACAGCAGGAGTCTTGTATTGATCTACTCACAGTGTCTGCCCAGCATTACACATCTCTAGCAGATTAATCATCGCACTGCTAAAGGATTACACTGAGTTTCTGTCGTCCTCAAATACGATCACTAGCGCTCTAGAACGCAGCATGGAAGTGTTTATGAGGAAGTATTTGCAACTTAAAAATGTATATGTCAAAAGCAATTTCCCCCAAAGAATTAATGATACAAGAACCTCATTTATTTCCAACGTGCTGACAGCAGTAACCAGTAGCTTGTCTCTGTAATGGCATTAGGAGGCACCGCAGCATGAAGCTCTCCACAAAGAGATAAAACTTACTGTCTTATGTGGTATAGTCAGGATATAAAAGCTGCTGCCTGGCTTGGCTGGCATGCGCAGTGGTTGAGCATTGATCTATGAACCAAGAGGTCATGGTTCAATTCCCTGTCAGGGCCCATGCCCCGTTGCAGGCTCTATCCCCAGTTGGGGGCATAGAGGAGGCAGGTGATCAATGCAAGCAGGGGATGCATCCTGCAACCCGGGCACCTGCCCTGACCAGGAATTGAACCAGCAATCTTTCAGTGCAAATGACAACACCAAACCAACTAAGCCACACCAGTCAGGGAAGCCACTGAGGTTTTAATGTGTCTGTTATAGCAGCTAACATTTGCTATCTTGGCTATATCAAAGAAAAATAATTTAATTGATTAACTTATTTAAATTTACAGCTTATTACTGGGAATTAAAAAAATTGTATCAGATTTTGACAGGTGAATCATAGGCTGTGGCATCAAGTAGTATAGTCATAAAAAATAGTACATATGCATAAGAAGATATACAGTTCTGAAAAAAAAATCCAACTTTGGATATTGCTAAAGTATAACATTTGATAGTCACATATCCCTGGGTAGGACATAGGAAATAAGCAAGATCTTCATATATCATTAAAAAAAGAAACTTAAAAAATATATGATAAAAAATGAGGCAATGAAGGAATTTTAAAGTATATCAGCACCATGGCCAGTTTTGTGTTTTTTAAAGAGGTTAATCTTGTAGTAGAATGGAATATATTATAGAAGTAGTTTGACAGATATATTACAAACCTGTTACATTAGTCTGGGTAGAAAATTAGACACTCAGCAAAAGCAGAGATGCAGGAAGTAGAAAGTTTTAAAAGCAAGGTTTAAAGTGCCTAGGTAATTGATTATAAACAGGAGGGTTAGGGTGAAGTGGGGGTCGGAGTTTAGTTCCTAATTTCTGGCATGCGTATGGAAAATGGCACCATTAACTGAGAAGCTATATAGGCAGAAATAGATCTGGAGGTAAAACAATGGGTATATGACATAATGAGTTTGCAATTCTCCAGAAAACAAGTAGAAATATAAGAAAACTCAGGAATAAAGGCTAGAAATAAAGACCTCACATTGTAAACATAGTAAGCACAAAATATATTTGTTTTTCCTTTTTCTTTTTACACTCACCTGAGGATATGTTTATTGATTTTAGAGGAAGGAAGAGAGAGAGAGAGTTCAATATGAGAGAGAAACATCAATCAGTTGCCTCCCATATGCACCCCTACCCGGCAACAAACCCACAACCTAGGTAGGTGCCCTGACCGGGAGTTGAACCTGCAACCTTTGGTGTATGCGACAATGCTTCAACCGAGCCACCGGCCAGGGCTGTTTTTCTTTTATTAATTGAAGGTTAGTTATATCGAGGGCAGAAACATTTTGGAACTAGAGAAATGGTTAGAAAACATTATTTGTTAATAAACTAAATAGCCTAAATTTTGATAGCATGGCATTGAGAGTAAGCTTATGAATGCCATAAGATTTGAGATTTCCAAAGGACCTGTGAAGGAATGACAACCATGTCCTTTTTGACTATAATCCAATCTTAGCAGTGGAATTCATTTGCTGAAGAACTGTTTCTACACATATTTGAAAATGAACTAGAAAGTACAGATCATTATTTTTTTAAAAAAATAAGTAAATGGAGGAAAGAAATGAAGCAGAGAAAGAGAATTTATTTTAAAAATAAACTTTTCTACAAAGTCTTACCAAAAATTCTCCATTGCAATATTTAAGATGATTGACGGAATGGGGAGAAAAAGGAAAGAGAGAAACCGAAAGCTTGTTGGTGAAAAGATGAATTAGCTTCTACCAAACCCGCAGCAGTGACATTTTCCCAACACACACATGTGATGGGCTTTATTGCGCTACACAGTCGCTGAGTGGCTGCTTCCTGGTGGCAATTTCACCGTTCACAAGGTTTTAATGTCATGGTGCTTGTCCAGATCTCGTTAATGTTACTAAAGGTTTTTCCTGGGAGTGTTGCCATAGCACAGCTGTCAAAAATATAGCCAATAAGTTTAAATAATCAGTATGACATTTTACTAATGAGTAAAAGCCAAGATACTCAAAGTTCAGAAAACTTATCCTGAACTAACATTCTTAATTTTCTCAACGCTTAAAACTGAAAAGAACAAGTTCATGTTACTGATAAAATTTTCAAAGTTTTTTCAGCATAGTTTTCTATAGCCAATTACCTTTAAAAATGAGTTTTTGCAAAGCTAATATAAGACATATAAGACATTTATAAGAAGCCAACTCTTCAAGTAACCCTGTCCAATGGTCAAAATCTTGGACTACAGATACCTGGCCAAGGTTGTTTTTCTGCATGACCTTATAAAGTTACTTAACTTTTTATATTTCCCCATCTGTAAAATGATGATAAAAACACTAATTTGCCCATAGAACTCCAGTAGAATTCAGCTAATGAATTGGAAAATTTATTCTGAAAATTATAAAAGTACTTCATAAAATCCAATAATTAGTTATATTTTCAGAGCTTTATTTTTTTCTCAAGGGCATTTGCACTAAAGTACATGCAACATTAAACTGTTATGTTTCTTCTGGTGTACCACACAATGTGTAATACAATGTTGAACTAAGAAAGCAGAGGATTTTTATTCACGTATATTCTTCAAGACAAAAAAAAAAGGCCATTCATCACAAAAGCACCTACGAGAAGTGAAGAATATTCTACATGACACCAATATTGAAAAACATATCTCTTATGGAAGCAATAGTGATCACATTCACCAATTCTAAAACATACATTTTTATATCTCTTGAACTGAAATACATTTTATAATTGCTGGCATTTCATAGTTTATTGGTAGTTGTTTTTTGTTTTTCCTTATATATGAAATAATGTGTCTTAGATTAGATGAAAACATGTGCAATATATTTAAATCATGCTTTTAAAGTGCCTTCTTTGTGAATTCAAACTGAAATCCTAATCAATAAAAAAATGATTTCTTTGTATATTTTCTAAATACAAAAATTCAAGATAAAATTATGAAGAGCAAATGTGTACTAGTTTATGCTTTTAAGAAGAGATGTGGAGTTGGAATTCAATATGAAATAGATTTGGTGGGGGAGGGAGAGAAAAAGGTGGGAGAGCCTTCAGACCCTGTTGGTGATCTGACTACTACAGAAGGAGGGAGAGGGAAAAAAAGGCTCATACTGAAAGAGCCTATTACTGCAGCTAGGATGGTGGGAAATCATGAGGATATGTCTCCTGATGGAGAAGTTCCACATTTCACCGTAACGGGCCTGCCCTATTAGTACCTTGCCTTGTTCAGTTACTGATTGAGAGCTGCCTGGAAGGAGGGTATGGTTTTAGTATGACCATGGGGACCCAGAGGGACAGCAGGTGGGATCTTTTGTTACTATGCTTTTCATAGCCACACATGGTTTAGGCAACACAGCTCATCAGAAGGGTAACTATTGCGTTTTTATTATGAAATCTTTTTATTTTTGTCATAAATAAAAAATAATTTAAATAAGAAATTATATTTTTATATCACATATCAGTTTTTATTTCACACATGTTAAAAGTTCACCAGTATAGAAAGCCTCATAATTTTTAGTCTTATAGAAACACAACATGAAAAATTTGCTCCATGTTTTCAGCATTTACACTTGGGTGTTTTCAGCATTTACACTTGGGGATTCAGTTGTGTCCATGACCACAAATTTATCATGTATTAATTAACAGTGCTGTGAAATGTAAAGAAAATCAGCTGAGGATTCAAGAACCTGGTATAACCTAATATTTTTTCTGAACAGTCTCCTTGTGCTGAAATATCTCTCTCCATCTCTCTCTCTCTCTCTCTCTCTCTCTCTCTCTCCACTTTCCTCTTCCCTCTCTCTCCCAATTGCCTTTGTCAAATTAATCAGCCTATCTCAGATAAAATTTCTTTATGAATAAAATGAATAATAACATTTGAATTAGTCATCCCTTGAAAATATGACTATTGCTGTCGATCTCTCCCATAAAGCCCTCCAGAATATTTTTATATATTTAGGGTACTCCTATATTAGGTGCATATATGTTTATTAGGGTTATATCCTCTTGTTGTATCAATCCCTTTAGTATTATATAAGAGATATAACAGAAAAACAAAATAAATATCAAATATATGAGAAACTAATAAGAAATGTTAAATAGATTTTTAAAATCTGTATAACAAGAGTACAGCAAATATATATTTTTATAAAGTATTATACTGGACTTTTTTTTTTTTTTTTTTTTTTTTACTTTTATAGGTTTGAAACACTTTTTACATATTAAGATTTTTAATAGTTGGCCCTACAAATATTTTTATATCATCATTTACCTTCTCAATAGTTTACACTGTCTTTTTAGATATAAATTATTTATATTTTTATAATGTCAAATTTGAAAGTTTACTTGGGTTCTTGGATTTTATGCTGTGCTTAGAAAAGACTTTCCTATAGCCAATGTGTTTCCCTAGTAGTTAGATGGTTTTAATTTTTACATTTAGGTCTTTAATCCATCAATGAAGTTGATAATAGTTATTCTATTTCTATAATCATTTTTAATGAAATAAGTTATTTATTATACCAGGACCTTTAAAAAGTTTTTTTTATTCTTAAAATTAAATTGGTATTTTGTGTGAATATAGCTTTCTGGTGCTAAAATCAGTGTCCCTAGAATTCTGAAATTACTAATCACCCATTGCTGTTAGTTATTTGTTGCGAATGATGCCAAAATAATTCCGTATTTGCTGGGTAACCAGACTTTCTTAAAGCTTATAAAGCATTTTTATATAATTGATATTCAAAAATTTCATTGACATATGGTTAGTTCATTCAGTTTCTTTCTAACTTTAGAGGCCCTCTCTGATATAAGTCTTGTCTTTCTTCAACTTGGCAAAATAATAATAAGAAGAAGAAGAATACTTAATCCACTGCTCAAGGTATGCATGATAAAATCAAACATGGACATCTTAGAGACTCAAATAGTATTATTCATAGAGGAATATAGAACAAGAAAAGATATTAAAGTAATTTTAATATTTTTATTTTGAAATTAGAAAACTACTTCAAGTTGGAAGGCCATCCATATAACACACTTTATAAATTATTTCCTACCCCTATGTTTTATCTTGTTCAGTCCTCTCTGATTAGTAGACGTTCACCATTTATCCAGCTATTTCCTTCTCATTGTTCAAGGCCATCTGCTAACTTAATGTTCTCTATTTTCCTTTTTCTAACACTCATCACACTAGAATTTTTAAACCTCTCTTTTCCAATTAAATTATAAGCTCTTTCACAACTCTATTCCTAGTACTCATTACATTTCTGAAAGGTTACATGTACTTACTGGACCTTTATAGCATATACTGTACTTTTTCCTCAGTGATTTTGTATGACTGTTTCTGTTATGAATGAATCTCTGTCTTCATTATATTTTCTAATAGTTAGTTATGAGCATATAAGATAGATATCAATTGGTATAATTATTTGGTAACATTTCTTTTTAATAGAGACTCATTGTCATAGAGATTTACATGTGTTTATTTTGTGTTTTCCATCACTTTTTAAGGATTTTGGTTGTTTATCTTTTTAATTAATTTCCAAGAATTCCTCAAGTTCTATTTCTATTTTATGAAAATAAAGTTGCATATTCTTATCTCCTATATAACACAGTACTACTGTATGCTTGAATTCTCTTGAACATTTTAATCATTTTTTTTACTAATGGGCTTTAATATTTTATAAACACATACCTCCAAAATGTAATCATTATTTTTAGAACCTAGATTCTCTTTAAAGAATGGTTTTGACAAATTTACATCAGAGTTAATGATAATATGACTGCTTTCCATGTTTATTTCACTCAGTCCATTTTCCCATCTAAGTTTTATCCTTAAACTCTTAATATTATTTATTTCTCAAATTTTCTAACATACAGTTCTGTAAAAGTTTCGTTTTAATTATTTTTTGATGCTCACACAAGTTAATATATTTTCTGATAGATCAATTACATAAAAATGTCTTTCTGTTCTCTGTATTCATTAAAGAGCGCTCAGTGGGGTATAAAATAATTGGATCATGTTCTTTCCCTCTTAAAATACTGAAGATATTGTTCCCTTGTCTTCTGCCAATTTGATTCACAAAAGAGAATTTTGAAGCCAACTAACTGGTTTTGTGTTCCTTTGTAATGAAATATTTTTTCACTTAGATTTGTGTGCAGCTCTAAGCACATGCACGCACATGCATACACACTCTTGTATATATAAAAACCAATGATGGCCCGGCCTGGTGTAGCTCAGCCATTGAGCGTCGACCTATGATCCAGGAGATGGAAGTTCAATTCCTGGTCAGGGCACATGCCCAGGTTACGGCTCGATCCCCAGTCAGGGGTGTGCAGGAGGCAGCCGATCAATGACTCTCATCATTGATGTTTCTGTCTCTCTCTCTCCTTCTCCCTTCCTCGCTCTGAAATCAATAAAGATTTTTTTTAATTGTTAAAAAAAATTAAAAAACAATTATGGCAAAATCATAACAATTGTGGAATCTAGATAAGATGTATATAGGTTTTATTTTACCATACTCAAAACTTTTCTGTATATTTAAATATTTTCATACCAAAAATTGTAATTTAATAATTTTCCAAGATGCTTACAGGTGATTTTTTTTTTTTTTTATGTGAACCAAGCAAGTGCATCATTCTGTATATTAAGGTGCATTTTAACTCAGAAAAGTTTCTAGAAACATTGCTTTGACTCTTCCTCCAATTCCCACATCTTGTTCGCTACTCTAGAATGACAATTCTTGGGTTGGATTTCAGCCATTTTTCTTCCCTGCCTGTCACAGTCTCTGGTATCTTACAGTTTTGTGTGTGTGTGTGTGTGTTGTAATTCTACATTTAAGGAAATCTTCTTTTCCCCTTATGTTACTAATTTAATTTGCCCCCCTGTAGATGCCACTTTTTTCTGCTTTATTTTTTAAATTACTAGATCTATTTTGCTCTTCTTGAAATATCTCTTTTTCTTATTTCTTTTTTATTTCAACTTCCACTTTTTGCATCTCAAGTTATTGTTTCTTCAAGTCATGTTGTCTTATTCTGATCCATTGTTTCCTCTTCTGACTCTCAATCATATTTTGTAAGAATCCAGATTCCTACATTTTATTTGCATATCCCCCAAAACTTTCTAGCATGTTTCCCTTTTTCTTTAGAAATTTTATATGTTAGCATGATGTTACCTTTTCCCTTGTCTATAATATTTTATCTTAAATTGTATGCTTTCTTTTTTCTTCTTCTCAATATCCATATTTTCTGAAATGGAAGCACTACAAGTTGTATTTGGCAGTTGAATGAACAACCAAGCAGATTACTTTTATCTTGTTCAATGTCCACTTAGATGTCTGAGGGCCCCTCTGACCCTTAGAGATGAAAAGTACGTACCAATTAGGGTGACTTCCTGGTTTTTCTGGGAATGGCCTAGTTTTAGCCCTGAAAGTTCCATGACCTAGAAGACTCCTCTGTTCTAGGTAAATCACGACAGTCGGTCACCCTAGGACAGCCCAGTGACTATTGACTAATTATCTCTAAATTTGTGCAACTGGGTTTCACTCCAGAGTTCCCATGCTATAGAATACAAGCAGCATGTAGTATCTTGGAGATGTCATGTAATGGTGACTACAGTTAGCAATACTGTATTGCATATATTAAAGTTGGAAAGAGAATAAATCTTAAAAGTTGTCACCCTAAGAAAAAAAACTTTGTAACTGTGTGTGTTGATAGATGTTAACTAGACTTAATGGGGTAATCATTTCAAATTGTATGTACACAATGAATCATTATGTTGTACATCTGAAACTATAAGTCAATGATATCTCGATAAAAATAAGAAAATTAAAAAAACATTAAATAATAAACAAATATTTTAAAAAGGAAAGATAAAACAAAAATAAATATAAAAATATGTGTGATTGTTTTGAGAATAAAATTAAAGAATTTTAGAACTTGATTAAAAATTGAACTGACAGAATTCTTTCCTAATTTTTTTGCCTTACATAGTGGTGTAATGAGTCAAACATATTCACTGGGCATATTCCTTTGTATATTTTATTACAGTAGAATAATAAGGAGTAGCAATATTTACACTGAACTGTAACATATATCAATTTACACGCACATTATAGGCATATTAATGCTTTCACACAAAACATTTCTATTTTGAGACTTATATTCACTCCATGGTTATAGCATGTTTTCCCGTTCTCTGGCAGACAGAATTATTTCTTTTTGTGTTTTTTGTGTATACATGCATATTACATCCCCACTTCTTTACCTTTTTTATGTGGTTTGTCCCTTTCCATTTTAACTTCAAATGTCTAAACATCTTTTCATCTTTAACAATGGTGCTGGCTAGTCATATAATCCAATGATCTCATCTATTATATTAGGATCACCATGTCAAGGCTTCATAAACTGTAAGTCAAATGTATGGCAAAGTGCTTTCTAAATGTGGGGTTATAAATAATAAATAGAGCCCATTTATAACAGACAGTGAATAAGTGATAGACCTTTAAAAAAAAGCCTCTTATTATTAAAATATCATCTGAAATATGGTGGAGGAAAGAAAAAATAATACCTTCATTTTTACTTTATTCCATTACAAACCTACCCCATTTCATGCACTTCTAATGACATTCCTATTTAAAATAAACTTAAGGGCATAATTGCAATTCCATGAAAGCATATCTAGAAATTCAAATGACAATGCTGTGACTTGGTTATCACAGTGGCCAAATAACCTAATGAAAATACATTTTTGATTGCACTTCTGACTTCACAGAGCCTCAAAACTATAGTCATTCTGTTATTTCACTTAAGTGTCTTATGTTCCAGACAGGCACTGTCTGAAAATATTGAGTAGCATGAAACTCAGCTCTAGGAATAAAGCTCTCTGGGCCCTAAAATAAACCATTTTTATTTCCAAAAGAAGCTAGAAATGAACCATAGTATTATAGAACCTAAAACTGAAAAAAATGCCCACTGGCCCATTTTATTCCCCCCATGCTTTCTCACATGAAGCATAACTCCCTGAAGAATAGTGTCAAATGCCTTCTTCTGTTAAATGATTCAAGTGATGACCTTTCTACAACGGCTCCCACTTTTATAGTAAGAAAGCCCCAGCATTAGTATATTTAACCCCCAACTTCTCCTTTTTCTTTTCTGTTCCTGTATCTCTAAAACCAGGTTAATTCAGTAGGGATGGGGACTGGCTGTATTTTAGAACTTCCTGCACTTTGCCTACAACTAAAAGGCCAGAGTCATCTACCATCAGAGCTGGGTTTTATTACCACAGTCTTTTCTACATCATGCCAGAACTTACATTTAGACAGAGAAAAATTCACTCTCAGAATTTCTAAAACAAAGGTAGCATTATTTTATGTCTCTTACTTCATTGTATAACCATTCACAATTGTCTTAATTATCTTAAATACCAAAAACTTCTTTAACTAGAAAATAACTTTCTAGGGTACCTTGCTGTCTAAAACTGCATTAATTTTGCCTTTGGACTACAGGAGAAAAAAATAGTCTTGTTGAAATTTGTTAACTGGGAGAGTGCAAAATTTTGAATTACCACTTACAAAACATTAACACAAATGAATGGAAAAGTATGATTAGCCAACAAATAGTGGGACCCTGAGGCATTAGGTCGAGGAACAAGTGGAAAGAGTTTTGAAAGACTTTAAATATGTAGGAGAAAAGCAAGGGTTGGAAAGAAATGGGAAACACATTTTGCCTATGGCATACCTCTGTGTTATACTGTGCCTTGCAAAATTTTAAAGGTTTTGACTAGGATGTTGACTTATAAGCATACATAAGCTTACTTGATAATATTTGGATATAGGGTATTAATAAATGGTGATTAAAGAAAATTGTGGCCTCCATGTTTGCCTAAGGGAAGGCTTGATAGGCTTTTTAATAATTACCATTTTTGTTCTGATTACAGGAGGCAAGTTGAATTTTAAAGCAGAACACCAAAGTTTTAATTAAATGTACAAGAGAAAATTGATACTAAATCATACAAGAGAAAATAATTGAAGCATATCCAATTTGATCAGAAATCAAGAATTTCAGCAATAAGGAAACCTGATAATCATAAGACCTTGTTAATACCAACACACTTGTCTTATTCATATTCTAATTCTAACATTGAATTTTAATGAGAAGTATCCAAAACCGACATAGTCTAAATGATGTTTTCATAGGGCTATGAAATTGCACCCTGTCTTTGACACATGTCCAGGATTCATATTACAAGTGTACTAACAATAGGTTGTTTTCAAAGTAAAGGGACAGGAAAATGGAAACGAGAGGAGAGTAATAGGATCAGGGAATCCAATGAATTAATTTTCTTCATATTGGCCTAGCTAACTATGTGGCTATTAATGTTTACAGTAGTCATTTCCATGTACTAAATTATATGTTTCTTTGATCTAAAAATAACTAAAGAATTTATTAAGATATACATAATTTTAATAGCACAGTGGAAATTTTTTTAAATTTTCAGATGGAAAGAGCAGACCACATTTATTAAGACTCTTCATATTACTTCATGGTAAATATGTTTATACACTCTGAGAGAGGCTCAAGTTACTCAATAATAAATGATATACCTAATGAACATAATAGCCAGCATTCATTCACTGGTTAAACATGAACTGCCTGCGTAATATGTTCTATGTAACGCCAGAGTCATCAGGAATGCAGACAAAAATAAATATCTTCTTTCTTCAAGGAGCTCTCCTAGATTGTTGGTAATCAAATAAATAATCTAAGGACTGGATTAGCACCAAGAGCACAGGAAGAAAGCTATGTAAAGCTATCCTCCCATAAGGGGGCAGGGAATGACCTATATCAGAAGCTGTCCAAGTGTATAAAAAAATAACTCTTGGTTCATAACACACTATCACCATGGGCCTTTGCACAGCTCTTTGAGATAAATTGGTATCATATATGTGTATACCTAAATGATACACATTTTAGTTTTGCTTGCAAGTAACTTTTATTCCCATTTGTTTGTTTTTACTGAAATAATGAACACTCAAGGGCCCATCATTTAACCCTAAACTAAATCAAACTGACATGTGTGCTTGTAGTTCACACTTATCCATCTCTTCTCTCTTCCTTTCTCCTATCCTTCCCCACCGCCCATCACAGAGATGACCACCATTCTAAATGCTATTATTATTATTTCCAAGTGTTTAATTTTTTTACATATACACATATTCCTAAATAGTATATCTTATTGTGTTGCTTGTTTTCATTTATAAATTTTCAAATCTGAACTATGTTTCAAAGGCTGAGCAGGTAGTACTTGAATCATTATTGAGTACTCACTGTCTAATCAAGACTGTTTAAGAGCTATGGATAATTTTCTCTAGGATGTTAAGTGTAAGTTCATCCCTTTCTACAAGCTAGGATGAACATATCACTGTGAGACACCAAAGTGAGGAAACAGTAGAAAAGAAAATGCTGATTCCTTTAAGAATTTTGATTTCTCTCCATTTTTCATAGTCTCTTCTCACATTCATATTATTTCTCTACTTGACATCTAAAAGGTGTCACAGAATCACTTGGGTGACTTTTCAAAATATATATATTGGTGTGATCTCTGCATCCAGTCTCACATGGGGAGGAGACCTCAGCCTCATGGATATTGAAGAAGCCCCATAGATGATGCTGAATTGTGTCATGTGATCCCATTCCCTAAGTCTGAGAGGAAGACAAAACACAACGAGAAAACAGCTGCCAGGCTAAACTGGCTAAGCTATTCTCAGCATGTCTGAAATCTAAGGATCTGCTACTATATGAAAGAGGATACCTTGACAGGTAGTATGTCCAGTGGATACTAGAGTATTCTGTCGGAGTGCAGATTCCCAGCTAAATGAGCTTAGGCAAATCACTGATCCTCCCTGTGCATTGGCTTCCCCATTTATTTAATAGAGGTGATATCATGATAGAATCTTTCCTATGAGTTTATGGTGACAAATAAATTAATATAGGTAAAGCAGTACCTGGTAAATAGTCATTGTTATTAAAATTAGCTTTCTTCTTGTGACACTGTTGTGATTATTAATTGGCTAAACTTTTTTCAGGTATAAATTATTAGAGAGATCACAGATGTAAATTTGATGTTTCACACATATTTTCAGTTATAGTGTAACCTAGAGGGATATTAATTAATTACTATTTATAAAATGAGGCAGATCCAGTTTTATGAGGTCCACAGTTTACATAATTTGGGGAATTCTCTTTAAAAAAATTTATAAATTTAAAATTTAGTATGATTATGAAGATTTATTTAGAATGGGAAAATCAATCAATCAATTAAAATATCAAAAGCTGACTTATACCAAACACATTTAAAAATCCATAAAAATGATGCACATGTGTTTTTTATTTAATTATCTTCCTGACATAGTTTTATGAGACATTTTGCCCTATGGTTTGTGGCTTAAAACTTTATTCATACAATAATGCTTTTTTAATAGTTTCTGTAGAGAAAGAGTTGCAGTTGTCTTTAACACAACTGACAGAAACTTGCTTTATTATTATTATTGTTGTTGTTGTTGTTGTTTTGAGTTCTAAGATTTTAGGGCACAATTGAGTATATATATGACTGAAAGAAAGAACTTTGTTTTAACCTGAGTGTCAGTCAATGAAAAAAACTTTTACAAAGATCAGCAACTGGCTGCATATGTTTCTCACCTTGTACGTTGCTCACTCCCCACACGCATCAGCACCTGGGTGCTATAGGACAGGTTGTTCATACCTTGATATTATTTTTGTCTTTGTATCTCCATGACACAATGTTGGACAAGTTGGCACAGCAGTTCTAGAAAACATTCCTACAAGGGAATGGTGAGCAATAAATTAACTACGCACAGAAGTCATTGCCAAATCACAAAGTGATTGCCAAAAAAATATCCTACTAAACCCAAATAAAATGTAGCCTTTCTCCTACTCAGAGTCCAGAAATGTCCATTGCCACTCTAAAGCCACTTGACATAGAAGTTGGTGTGAAGAGACAATAATGTCAAGTGATTTTAGTAGCTTACTTTGGTAAAATTTAGTAAAACTGTAAGACCATGTGAATACATTGCTTGTTAGGGCTTTGCCAGGGTCCTACAAGGAGCTCATACAAATAAAATGGCATGAAGCTTAAACTCTGATTTTATGCAGGTAAAATCTTTAAATAAGAATGAAATACTTTTTTTTAATTAGCACTGTTGCAAAAGATAATATTGATTGTAAACACAATAAAAATATAGGTTTCTTTATAGAATAAATATATCATTTTTAAAATTTCACTTGAAGTTTTTAGGAAAAATATGTTAAGTAATTGGCAAGAAATCTAAATGCTATCTTTTTGCTCTGGAAAAACACATGTATATTCTGAGGTGGAATGATATTTTTTTCAAGGATACATATAATAACTTTTATATAGGTCACATGCTTGTGGTGGGTTAGTTTGGCCTACTCCCGCCAAACCTTAAGTTGATGAATTTTTTTTCTCTTAAAATGAAACATTAGGTTATATGTACAAAATATTTATGATACATCATAAATTAAGCATCATAAAATAGTAATTTATAATTAAATGACTTTTCATATTAAAGTTATTTTTTCCTACAAATAAAATAGAAATAGCTTCAGTGATATCAAAGTATTAGTAAATTTGGGGAATATATTATTTTCAAAAAAATTATTATCAAACAAAACTTAATGAGGCCATTTTGACTAGGCACACCTCATTCAAGACACTGCATTTCATATTAGTTGTCATCAAATTCATTAACTCCACACTATTGAACATAGAACAAAACACAGTGGCTCATTAATAATTCATGGTTTGCCCAAGATAATATAATTTTGGAAAGGATTAAAGTTGAGGTGTTATGGCAACTCTCTCATGCAGAAATGTCTTCTCCCAAAGCAAACTGAGCATATTTTTAAATCAAATGATGTACTTTACATGCATTTCCTGAAAGAGATTATTATTAATAGCATCAGCATTAATTTATTAATATATTTATTGTTTAAAACGGCAAGATTCAAAATTTAGGACTAAATAAACATAATTATTTTCTGTGTTAGCATTAATTTCAAGTGTTCAATTAACTATTGCTTTGAAAAGCCAGGTGTAGGTCATTTTGCATTTTATAAGAGCCAAAAAACCATGGAAAAAGCCAAGAAGTATAATTTACCACCCAGTATGAATAGATCAAATAGTGTATATAATAGTTAGGATCAATTTTCAAGACCCTACATCCAATTTTTCTCCTGTCAGTAAACTCACTGCCTTATCATGGACACATCGCATTAGAAAAAAATTTCTGCAAAGTCATTATCTGACTCTTTATGCTCTGAATCAAAAATCAATCCCAGAAAAAATGAGCTTAAAGCTACCTAAAGAAAGTTTTCAATAGCCATTTGCTCTTTTTATATGAAGATATTACTTTTGGCTTTTCAGAACACTGTTCTCATTTTGAAACTAACATAAAATCTGATTAATGTAACAGGACTACCTTGTACTCTTCTCCATCTATAAATTTCTGTAGTCCCATCTGGATCGGCATCGCAAAATGGAGAACAGATGGATGAGACATACAGCATAGTGAGGAAAACTGTGAACAGAAAACATTATTATTCATAATCATGCTAAATAGTGTGCATTTAATTTTAAGTGATTTCCATTTTAATATTTTGGAAAATGAATGCTTTCCAAAAAAGTTTCCATGAATACATTCTCCCTCCTTTGGAAACTGTCATTTGACACTATTATTGTAGTTTACCAGTGGAACATATTTTCTTTTTAAGATATAATGGTTACTGAAAAGGACATCACAAAACATATAAAATATGCATAAAGCTAATTATGAAGCAGGCCATCAGGAACTAAGTGGATCTTACAAATGCACTTATGAGAGGTCCTGGATTAAGGACGTTAATGGAACATTAATTCCAAATCACAATGGAATTAAGATGTGATTTAATGATTGACTGCAGCAAAGGGAAGGAGAAAGATAAATGGATTAGGCAGTGAAGAATGCCTGGGATCTCAAACTTAATTGGTTGCCCAAGAGGCTTCTAAGGCACAGAAGGAGGTTAGGAAAGCAGAAAAATGGGACACAGAACTTAGATGATTCCTTCTTGAGCTCTGTACCTTGTGGACACATCTAATAGAATATTTCACTCTACATAATTCCAAGTGATTAGTTGATTTTTGTTCACTGTGCCTAGAATCACAGAAATCACAGGATTGCAACCACCTTCCTTTAGAGAAATTAGATATTTCTATTCATAATGTATGAAATTACACGATTGTAAGCAATATAAAACAAAAATTTTCATAACGAGTGATCAACAGCCTCAATTTTTACATATTTGGTATGTTTACATGGCAAGTAGAATTTTTTTCTTCACTTAGAAATCAGGATATGCTTCCAATATCACATTGCTATAGATTCTTTCTAGAAGGAGTTTTATATTTAGGGAATGTGTAACATTGCGGGACATGACACAGTAATAACAACAGGCCTTGTAGATGCTTTTCCTTGTACATTAAACTCTCTTAAAAATGCACACTCTCTTTTGAGCACTAACTAAAGAACCCAGATTCTCATTTTTAACACTTTTACTTATAAATAAGCATGATAAACAAACTTTTAAATTACACTACTTGAATACAACAAAAACTATTTTATGTAGGGAGTAAAATGCATAATTTCATAATTATTCCATAATGATAATTAAATAAAAATAGCTACATTTTACAAAACTGTCCTGTCTTTTACATTGTCAATTATTCCCCCAAAATGTCATGAAGTAGGTATTCTATCTCCTTTTTACACATAAGAAAACTGAGGTTTGGAGAATTCAGGTCATACCATTAATATATGTGGGGGGGTCTTGATTTCTTAAAAATATGTTTTTATTGATTTTATAGAGAGAGGAACATCAATCAATGGCCTCCTGCACACCCCCTACTGGGGATGGAGCCAGAAACCCAGGCCAGTGACCTCTAGGCACATGGAACGTTGCTCAAGCAACTGAGCCCCACCAACCAGGTCTGATTCCAACCACAGTCAGGCTCTAATAGAGTTATTTTCTGGATCACTTTATTCTGCCTCGCTATGGTTTTTGTGCATATATTATATGCCGGAAACCATTCACTGCTCTTTGTGTGTATTAATTTTATCAATCCTTCCTCAACACTATTAGTTAGGTACCACTATTATGCTCATTACATATATAAGAAAACCGAGGCCCTGAGAATTGTATAATTTTGACCAAGTCTAACTCTTAAAGAGAAATGTCAAAGGCCTCTATAAACAGAAGAAAATGTATCTGCCTAACCTACATATCTTAGTCCAGATAATACAAAGTTGGTTAGATGCAGCACTAAGAGGTGAAGACATTATCTAAGTCCCAGCCTGGTGTTTTCTCAACTGTTGTTCAGTAAGACACACACCAATTGAGCTAAACCAACTAGAAAGGATGCTGCTCTCCTTATCTTTCTAATTTGCACAACAAAATCTTTTTTTTTTAAATATATTTTTATTGATTTCAGAGAGAGGAAAGGAGAGGGAGAGAGAGAGTTAGAAACATCAATGATGAGAGAGTCATTGATCAGCCGCCTCCTGCACTCCCCTGAATGGGGATCGAGCCCGCAACCCGGGCACGTGCCCTGACTGGGAATCGAACCCCAATCGCCTGGGTCCTAGGTCGATGCTCAACCACTGAGCCATGCCAGGCTGGGCGCACAATAAAACCTTGAATCTCAAATGTGTACTATGGCCCAACTGGTCCATAGATTTAGCTACCAAAAGTATCTGAACTGTCTACACAGTTGCCAGGATTTAGTGAAGATAAAAAAAAATCCTAAACAACAAAAAAGTTTATAATTAATTATATACTTACAGTAATGATATACACAGTAATAAATGCAATATGCTGTGTTTCTGCTAATAAGTTTCATTCAACTTTTCCTCACTCAAAATAGAAGGAATCTTACACAGTTGTAGGCTGGAGGTCATAATCTGTTTTATCCTCTCTTTTTTTTAAATATATCTTTATTGATTTCAGATAGAGGAAGAGAGAGGGAGAGAGATAGAAACATCAATGAGTCATTGATCAGCTGCCTCCTGCATGCTCCCTGCTGGGGATGGAGCCTGCAGCCCGAGCACGTGCCCTGACCAGAATCAAACTGTGATCTCCTGGATCCTAGGTCGATGCTCACCCGCTGAGCCACGCCCGGGCTCCCTTGCCCTCTTTGACCATCTTTTTCCCACACTCTCTGATCTACCTTGGAATGGCCATTTCTGCATACCACTTCCTTTATTACTAATTAAATAAAACTAGATGCTGTAATTCTCACTTGTTTAATATTTAGATTTTTAACAACAGCTTTCATACAGTGATTAATTAAATATCAATTTAATTTGAAAGACATTAGCTTCCTCCAGTGAATACAGCAAGAACTTCACCCAAAAAAATACCTTTCTGTTCAGGGACATGGTTTCTAATTAGTTTCACTTCCCTGTGCAGTCTAGTATCTGTCCTTGGTACAGTTGTACTCACTTTATTGGGAGAAATACTGAGGTCACATCAACTAAGAGAGAAAATAAGGCAGCAGAAATAAAAACCCATGGTACAGTTAACTGGAATCTGTAGATTTAGCCAGTATTTAGGGAATGGTAATTTTTTTTCACAACTAAGAAATTTTTAATAAAAAGAAAAAACTTACTGACTATAAAAAGTGCCATAAACATTTCAACTAATTAAATACAGCCAAATACATCATAAAATATGCATCCCTATGGATGAGATATTCACTTGATGAGTTTGAAATTAGTAATTATGTTATATGAAACATTTAACCAATAGCCAACTTTTATTCATATTCAACTTTTACTCGTTCACATAAAGCAACTTTAACTGCCAACTACATCTCGGGACCCAGTTTGGAGTGGCTGACAGCAGACTAGTGTGGTATGTGATATTTGGTGAGCTCAGGATTTACGAGGTTTTCTAAACCCAGACAATCCTCAGAATGCAGCGTAAATCCCTATAGGGTACATTGTTTTACAAGGTCTGCAAAGTAAATTTATCATGTGTTCTAAGTAGTCAATTCACATAACTTGCAAAACAAACAAAGCATGGAAAGTTTAGTTTTTGTAAAATAATCTCAGCCCATGACTAAGAGTAGTCTAGGTATAAACACACATGTGTCATGTGTGTGTCCTGAGGGTACTGGGAAAGGGAGTGTTGTGTTGTAAGTCTCTGCTACTTTTTCTGTTAACCCTCTGTCTTCCCTTTCTCTTGCTCAAATTATTCACTGAGGTTGGCTCCACATGGGGCTGGTGAAGAAAGATTTCTATAAAAAAATTATATTGGGAGCTATTTCCTGACTTGTTACATGGGGGTTTCCCAGAAATTTCCTTTTCTTTATCTTTATCAATATCTTATATATTCAAGTCTAAATAAAATAGATTTGAAAATATTTCTTTTGTTTGGCAGCTTGTGAGATATGATATAGTTTACTTCTCAGTGCCTAAGGTTTTTTTTTACCATTTATCTTTTTCCTTATTTTCCCCTTTAGTTTTGAATTCATTTTTGCATTATTACTTTAGTCTTAGTGAAAATATATAATATATGTACCAGTGTGGAGTAGAGAGAGAGAGAGAGAGAGGAAAACAAAGAGGAGAGAGAGCAATCGAAAAAGCAAACTATGTTTTAACAAGTTCTTCAGGGGATGCTTGCACATGCTAGTTTAAGAGTCACTGCCCTAGATTTCCAACCTAGTGTTCTTTTTACCCTAAGGTGAAGTTGTGTGACTCAATTTAGCTAAATTCAATAAACATGCTTTGTGTATCTATTATTGATCGGAAATTTTATCATGTGTTTCATATGCATATATGAGTGATAGATGATTTCTGTCTTCAAGGACTCACATTTAGCATTCCATTTTTAACAATTATGTATTATCACATTGACAACTCTAGACTCTTTAAACAACACAAGTGCATGCTTTCCATCTACTTAAGGAATCCACCACAGGGAAGTAATTTCAAAACAAACCTTTCATGATCTCGGTTACATTTCAAGATTTTGAAACAAGTATGTCAACAGTGTATCCTGACATGTTTTTATGGATTTCAGATACAAAATATTGTCCATCTTATCTCTATAGCTTATGAAGCTTGAAAGGCTGAGATCACAAAGATCTCCCCAGTGCCCAGAGGCATCACAATCGCTTTATTTCAAATCCAAGGTCAGAGAAGTGAGTTGCAGAAGTGGGTTCAATCTTAAAATTTCAGGGGAAATGTTAATAGAAAACTTTATAACTTTTATTGAATGAAATTGATTTTGAAATGTACATGAGCTATTTCAATGATGTGTCTGACAACGTGCTGTCAAAATACCATCAAAAATTTATACTGCATTTTCCAATCTTACTGCTCATAAGAAACCTGGACAAAATATAGGCAAGGTATCTGCCATTATTCATAAGATTCATTGTGTTAACAAGTTTTTAAATTACAAAATAAATAAATAAATAAATAAATAAATAAATAATAAATAAATAAAGTGGAAGGGTCCAAAGTTTAGAGCTGATCCCTTTACAAATATGAAACCTCAGAGTTATGAATGTATTCTTCTTGAACTAGAACATGGTTTTTCATTCTAAATTCTTTTTTTATTTTTCATTCAATGGACTTCATTTTTAGACATTGCACTGTGTCCTGCCATCTGACATTATGAAAAGCAATCTGCACCCCCCCCCCCCGACTTCAAAAAAATTGCTGAATACCACTATGGACTTCAGTTCTTTTGTGAAATTCCAGGGAAATCTCTCACTCACCTCAGACATGACATATGTCATAAATAGGTTCAGCCCTCTTCTGAGAGCATGCTGAGTGTGGCCCATCTGGCAACACTGAGCTGTGGCCTTATTTCTGGCAAAGCAATCATTCGAGTGAGCCAAGAATAAGAGTATTAGAAGGAACTGCCCGTATATCAGACTAAAAGAAAGTGTTGAGTATATAAAATCTCCCAGTGGGTAGAGAAGCATTCCTAAATTATTCTGGCCCCCTTTGCAGACACATGTAATGCCCTTTTCTTACTTTGTTCTCACTGGGATCTGCCGCTTTCACATGGGAGCCCAGCTGCAGTGACACATTCAGCTCATTTGAGAAAACACATTTGAACCACAAAGGCATTTCATTAAAGTCTAATTTATCTCATAAACATTCTTTTGAAATTTCTAGACACTTAAAGTTGCCAGATTTAATCCTTATTTCTGTTCACTAAGTAATTAACTTTTAGTGGGTCTTTTTTACCAAACATAAAAAGAAGGATCACTGTATACTATACACCGTGAGAGAGGCATGTCAAAGAAGGAAGTTGAACTACTACTGGTAATAACAGAAGTAGTAATAATAATAACTAACATATATTACTTTCCATGTGGAGGCATTGTACTTTGTATTTTATCTTGGTTGTATTTTTTGTTAAAACAACTTTTTAAGTAGGTATTATTATTAGCCTCAGTTTAATAATTGAAGACATTGAGGCTTGGGCAGAATACAGACCTTAAACAAGTGGAAAGAGCTATGAAATGAATGCATGGGAAGTAAAAGGAACACAGCATATTAAAAATCTACATACATTATCCAAACTAATCTATATATAAGCCTTCAGAATACAATCTTGTGCCATATTTGTTGATGTTCAAGTTATCATCAGGTTAAATATCTTTCCCAATACTACACATGTGGGTTTTTGTCTGACTTCAAACACCATGATTTGTCCAATAAGGTTGCAATTAATTAGGTTTCTTTCTTAGAAGGAGCAGTAGTAAGGCAGAATAGTAAGAAGCTAGGAAAATCCCTGGGCAAGTGGAATAGGGAGACTGAAACAAGAAAATTAAATAAGGCCAAGCAATTTGAAAAACTTGCAGCTGGCTTGTGAATCACAAGACCTTATCTTTCCCAACCAAGGACACATGAGAGCAAATGGTTTATAAATCTCCTCCTTAACCAGAGAATACAAAACTTAAATCACCCTGGTGGGAAATAGAGAACAAAGACCCAATTAATGACATTTGTACCAGCTAAACTCAAGGACAGATGAAGTCAAGGGGACAAATCACAAAAAAAAACATTAGAGACAGACATACCCAAGAAAAAATAAAATAGTAAAACAGACCAAAGAATAATCCAAAACTGCCCAATATGCTTATTTTGGTGCGCCAGCATATTAAAAATGCACCTGTAAAGCTGATGAATATTCTGCAGAAACCCTGTCCTAAGATTCTCTCCCACAGGGAAAAAAAAAAAAAGAGAGAGAGAGAGAGATAAAAAAGCCCTTAGGACAAAGACTCAATGTGGGCTCATTCTAGAGCACAACATGACCCTTCTTGGGCATGAACTTTTTGTTTCTTCCTAAACTCTAAGGATCCCCACAAGACTTGCAACCAGGGGAGCACTGGGCAGTGGGAGTTTGACCCAGGCTTACCTCCTAATCCTGTCTCCAAGGCTCCCCTTTTCTCTGACTTCCAGTGAGCTAACAGCATCCCCACCTTGGCTCTCTGATTTCCTATAATGTTTCTAGAGAGCAAAAGCAGAGCACCGCCTAGGCTCCCCTGTTGTTTCTTCTACCCTAAGTCTTTCCTTTGTTGCACTGTCCCCAGCTTTAATAAACATACTCTCAAAATCACCTGGACTCATGTTGTGAAATCTTTCCTACAATCAAGGATCCACACACCACAGGCAGCCCCGAGGCAGTCCTGCTCCAGGCCAGTCCCTGCCCCGTAACACTAGGAGACAAGGGGGCAAGAGGAGAAAAGGAAGCTACTTAGCAAGAGATACTAAAAGATTTTCAGATGTTCTTTGCACTTTGCATCACGTATATTATAAAGCTTTGACAAGGCTGTAGTTATGACATCATTGAAACTACGATCATTTTTCAGGTTTCCATCTAATCCATCTCTCTAATTTTTCATTAATATGTAGAGAAATGATGGAATATTCCAATACCAGTCTGACATTATTTCATCTCTAAGGAAAAATCTGCAGGATTATTCTCCTACAGGGAAAAGAGACATTCACATGATACTTTTACTCATGTAGCCCCTTGTATTAGAACTGAAAGTCAGTTTGCCTAAAAATGAAGAGCACTCTCTTTCACCAGAAAGTCATACCAAAAAGAAAAGTGAGTCAGATGATACAGTAGGTAAATGTAGAGGATTATACTTCTCGTTGTCTCTATGTCTATCCAACCTTAACTACAAGCTCTCAATTAAAATGTACACTAATTTTTACTCACTTTATATCACCTTTATTGATAGCTATTAAAAACTACAGTGTAAAGAAGCGATTTTTTTTATTACAAATATTTGAGATGTTGTTTTGTAATCAAAATCATGAAAATGTTTTAATTAACAAAATAGGTTTTTGGCATATTTAGAAAACTGAATGGCTGTTTCATTTTATTATCTGACATAAAAATGTGCTAAAATCTTTGAGGGTTTAAATGAAGCCAAGAGAGAAACATTTTTTTACCAGGCTTCTTTACCATTTTTATACAATACGTTAACTCATTTTGGTTGCACTATTAGAATGTCTCTTTAAAACAATGATTTATTCACCCAAGGCAACAAGCAGAGTGAATACATTACATGAAAATCAAACCCCCAAGGTGCTTAAACTTAAACTGTAAGTCTACTTTGTCAAGGTCAGATGATCCAGTCGGGAATGAAAAATTTGGCAGAATCAAGTTGTAATATTCTAAGGGTTGTCACAAACTTGGTCAAGACTTGTCCTTCTTAAGAAAGCATTTCAATTGCATCACATTTTACTATATATTTTTTTCACATTGACTTTTATTTCTTAGAGACTAGACAAGTACAAATTTCATATCATCAATTTCAAATCCGGAGCACATATTAATGTCTTAAAATGAACCAAATTTATATATAAATTTGTTTCAGATTCTTTAAATTTATATTTTTGATAAAGTAATAAAAACTTAGCCTCACAGTAATCACTATATAGATGCCTAAATATACACTGAAATTTAATAAATATCTTTATGATCCAGATAGGTCAGTTTAAGCTGAAAATTTTTGCTTATACTTTCAAATCTCCCAAGAAGTAATGGGTCAAGAGAATGTAAGTAATCCTTTTAAAGAAAAATTATCCAAAACAGTTCCTCATCTTCCAAAGCTTGGGAGGTTCGCAAACATTTGGACTCATAACACTCTTAGTAACAGTAATCTTTTCATTGCATGTACTAGGCCAAAATAAATACCTAACAGTTCCATTTTTTTAAAAGTAGCTAATACCAAACAGCTTAATAACTATTTATGCCCTAACGACTTACTAGGCTTTTGGAAAAAAAATACACATCAACTGAAAGAATAAAATATTTTTAGTTCATTCTTAAGTAACCACAATTACTTACACACTGAATGTATTCACCTGTTTAGCTCTGCAAGCCCTTAAGTCAGATCAAGCTCTTAAAGTTCATTTCCTGTTTCACATTGATTTTCATATGGTACTTTTTTTTCTATATACCACTGCAGGAAACACAGCTTAACAAGTTATGATGTCATCAGAAGGAATGTAGCCCAATGTAATGTTGATATTGTTAATAATTCAGTTCACTAGGTGTCTCACTGACAGATGTTGAGTATTGTTGTGTTTCTCTAGAAAATTTAAAATATTATGCTGATCTCCCAGCAGTTTGTCGCAGCTTTGGAGAGCGTGCCTACTGCACAGTTTAGGAAGTGTGGTTGTCGTTTGTTGGTTTCACTGTCATATAGAAATATCCCAAATAGCACTAGTTGTTTTTTTTTTTAATCTGTTGTTTTACTAGTAAACTCAATAGTTTCATCCTACTAACCTTCCTTCCTCCCTCCCTATGCATGGAACACTGGGTAGAGGAGATTAGGAAGAGCAAGCAGCTGGTTCCAATTGCTCTTTATTGGACTGAGATGTGAGAAGAGGCAAACGCATCAAGACACTGGAGCAGTAGGACTGTTTATCTAGCAATACTTTTCTCGAGTTCTAATTTTAATCTTATTGTTGGTTGTGCAGGATTCCAGAGACATATAGTTGATAGGGCTCCTGTCTATAGGAATGTTTTGATTGCAACATAAATAATGCCACGCTGGGTATAATGAAATATCAAGGAAGATCCAGAAAAATGGGTAAAGAGAGACTTTCACATGGAAACTCTCTGCACTCAATTTATTTTCCAATCAGTGAACACGGGGATTGTTTTGCAGTGTCCTGACAATATTTCTTCCTGTTAATGTCCAGGAACTGTCTCTTTATGGTCATTATTAAGTGCACCTTTCTGGCTAATTTCTTATTCCAAGAGAAAAAGGTAGCAATGCTATTAGTATTCATTGTCCTGAAACAATACAGAACATCTTGCCTCTACAGTGTCTGAATACCGTTTATTTAACACTAATTGCATCATCACTCATGAATCATCATCTTCTGTAGCACTGCTGGTGAATATTGGTTTTCAGTGACTTTTTCAAAGGTTGTTAGAGATACTATACTTTGTTGATGACAACAGCAAATGCAAGTCTTACCAATAACATAAATAAGCATGTGAATAATAATTCATTTCCTTGTCAGGTTAAATTTATCTTTAAAACTTTGTTGACATAAATGAAGAGCAGCACATTTTCCAGCAGGGTCTCTCCTGGAATCATCAGTCAATAATCACTGGGTTCCTAGAAAGTAGCCTTTTTCAGTGTTGGCTGTAGTCCCACCCTCCACACACACAGGAGGATGTCAATCAGAAGGGCCTGTTGATCTTGCAGAATGACAGTCTTATAAGCCATTGGAGGAGATAGGCATGGACACCCAAGCATGTCCTCCCGTGTGGCCTGGAGCCTATGGAGGGCTCTCCCTGGCTGCCAGCAGCGAGGAGTGGGTGGAGGGTTGGGCATGGGATAAAGCAAAGACAAACAGATATAAACCACTTCAGTTAAAAGTTGTTTAGGAAACACTGGGTAGGACATTTTACCTTTAATTTAGCAACACCAGGCAGCACATGAAAGCAAAATTTAGCTGTGTTGGCTTCTAGAACTCTGAGTGGTGAGTGATATTCTCTCCAGGTGTGTTTTTCAATGACTGAGCCATTGGAAGTAAGCAAAGTGCTACTGATCCTCCTTGGGCAGGATGCCATCCTTTCAATATCCTTTCCCTTGGGATTTCTTTCAAAGCCTTACCCCAAATATACTCATTTGCAAAGTTAAGAAATTGATCACAAAGCTTCTCCTTTTCAATTTTGTTTCCCTGCAGCCTGTGAGATCAAAAACAGAACTTTATCATTGTTTTGTTCCCAGGTTGTCTAATACCCCAGATTATTAATAAAAACTAGTGAAAATAACTTATTCTGGAGTGAATTTTAATATAGCTGTGATCTTCCAAAATATCAGCATCTTGATAGGGACCTGCCACAAAGAGAGGAAAGTAATACAAGTGGAAAATTATAAGTTCTTGCCAGATAACAATGAGGTTTATGAGAATTCCTCAATTATATATTATTTTGACAATTATCCTGCTTATTATGTATAGTTTTGTTTGTGTATTTCTTATATGAGTAAGTTGGAGTATTTGACATAATCATACTATCATGCAAAGAAAGATATTTAGATTGGATGCCAGGTTTCTAAACCAACTTGCGTAGTCCAGTATTAATCACACTTTTTAAAGCTACAACTTTATATTAAAATAATTAAATTATATACTCTAAGGCCCCATTATATATTAAAATTCTAGATAGCTATGGTTTTAAGTTAATAAATAACTGTGACTTGAATGGACATAACCCAATTTTATGTAATTTTGACCACATCCTTCATTATTTACCTCTGATAGATTTATGGATTAAAGAAATTAAATCCATCCTAAACAGTTGTTAAACTATCATTAACCCCCTCCCCCAAATAGTAAGAACAGATTTAACATGACTAATATAATCTAAGGTTGCCACATTGCAATAGAGCTAGATCTGAAACTACGTAGGTGGGTCCTATTATTTTCCTTCTCATTCTTAGATAATAAGAGAATTGCCGTTCCTTTATGCCATAAATACAGTTTTACTTGGTAAGTTAAAAGGTTCAGTTCAATTTACTTATTGATTTTTTAATCTTCTTTTAAGAGTAAAACATGTTTCCTCCATAACTAGAGTCAGAGAGAAGAGGAGCTTAGAAAGGGCTGCGGATTGTCTTCTTTTTTCCTGCTCACTACTCTCCAGTCTCCCCAACGAGCTATCACCACTTGGGACTCTGCCAAGGTCAAAAGGGAGGTGAGAGAGGGGTGAACAAACAGGTGAGATGTTGGTCTGTTGGTTTGTTTTTGGCTTTGTAATTTAAATTCTTTTCCAGTTACTGATAACTATTTACCTTCAATCTCTGCATTCACTAATTCGTCATCATTTTGCTGCTTTAGTTTGATTCGCTGCAGTGTGTCCAGGATCAGCAAGCCCGCCACGGCCCGAGCATCCCTGCACCTTGCTGCTGAATGTGGCGGACTGCAGGCCTGTCCTGATACAGAAGTTTCTGCAGACGGTCAGAGGCTCATAAGTAGGTTAAGAAGACCACAGAGCCATTATATGTATCTGTTTGTTCTAAAAAAGGAGGCGGCTGGTTTGTTTACTGCGCTACAATGTTTGATGTCAAAAAAAGTGAAGTGTCCCAGGGTAGGAATGATACTGGACAAGCACAAGTATGCTGACCTTGTGCTGCTTTCCTTTCACCTCTGACTCAAGAATATCCCGTCTTTCGTCAGGTTCCAAGGAGCTGCGGCCAGGTCACTTATCTTGCAAGCAGGGAAAATTCCACAGTTCTTCAAAGTTCTTGGCAGTGTTTGGCAGTGAGAATGGGCTGCTGACAGAGACGTGGCTTTTTGGAAAACTAGGAAGACCTGGACCCCGCTGACCAATTGATGGGGTGTAAGGGGAGCTCTTGGGAATTTGCATCAAGTATATTAACCAAATTGTACGGTTGAGTAAACAATAAGTGTTTCTCTACGTTCTTGCCTGTTTATGAAGAAGAATTAGGCAGTTCTTAGCAGTGTAATTCTTCAATCTTTAATTGGTTATGGTAAAAAAATCAATCAATAAATAAACTTCCAGATGTTGATAAGGAAAAGGAAATAACTAATTTTAGTTATGTACTACTAAGAAAAAAATTAGAGGTAACTATTTTGTTGGTTATCTCCCATTATTTCACATTTTGCACCCACATGCAGTATCAGAATTGTTACCTTAAAGCCACTACCTGATTAAATACTTTTTCTTATACTATAACCTAATTAATAAAATCTAGTTTAAGATTAAAAATAAAAGATAGTGGGAATTTATCTTAGAAGCAAATTTTAATCTATGTATTTTTCATCATATTGCCTGCCCCCCTTTTATCCAGCTACACTTTACCATATATTAGTAAGAGGATTGTTGTAACATGTAATAAAAATAATTCTACTCCTCACAAAGTACCTATTTTAAAGGCAGCATAAATATTTTCACTGAAGATTACAAGAAAGACATACACGATGCTGGATTAAGAAAATGGACTTGAATAAAAGACCTGAGTAGGAATTGATTATTTCCATAGTAGAGAGTCATTCTTAACCAGTCATTATTGTGTATCAGGCATTGTTCCAAATGCTTCACATTCAGTTATTTAATACTCACAATGATACTATGGTTAGGCTTCAGTAATTACCCCCATTTTACCAGGAAAAAGAAAAAGAAATAGAGTTTCATAAAGTTGCTTTGTGCCACACAGCTTCTCAGTGCAGACCCTGAATGCCAACACCAGCAGTCAGGATCCAGAGCCAGTTTTTAGCCACTATGCCACATCAGGTAACCTTACTTTTCTATGTCTAAGTTTTTTCCTAATGTAAAATATGGGCAGGCAAACATTGAAATGACCCTTTTCAGGAGTAAGACTTTTTTATGTCATCAGAAGAGAAATCACATTTAAAAAAATACATGTCCAAGTTAGTTAAAGATTAGTTTTCTCTTAAAAATAGTGGGGAAATTCAAGATTCTCAGTTACCTTGAAGATATTGATGAAAAGCTGCTCAATACTAGAGCACTATTTTAAATTTGTAATATCTCTTTTGAAGCAATTGTAGTTCATTATTGATTTTTTTTTTTTTTTTTTTTTTTTTTACAGAGGGAGAGGAAGGGAGAGGGATAGAGAGATAGAAACATCAATGAGGGAGAATCATCGATCTGCTGCCTCCTGCATGCCCCACACTGGGGATAGAGCCTGGAACCTGGGCATGTGCCCTGACTGGAATTGAAATGGGATCTTGTCAAAATATTTCTATTTTAACTTTTACAGCAATTTCAGCTGTTTCTTTTTGTAACAAAATTTTGTTTTTACTGAAAGAGCATTCAAATTAAACAAAGTAAAAGAGGAGCCAGAGAGTTTTTTTAATAGATTAAAGTTTTGCATTGTAAAAAAATATTATTTTAATTTTATTTTTAAAAGATAAGTAGTCTAGTTTTTCTTAGCATAATTAAAATACATTGCTTAATATAGCTAAGATTAATACCTTCAGCAGGACATGGTCTTGATTAGTTCATTACTGTTACAAAGATGACTGCTGAAAACCATACCAAAGAATCTCTATAAACTTGTCCCATGTTTCCTATATTTTCAAATATGCATCCCAAAACTTGTAGTACAGGTGAGCCAAATATCCACAAGAATTTCAACAACAGGGTGACAATTTGTCATGAATTATTTGGGTATGGTGAATGCATACTTCAGAAATATTGCTTTCATGTGTTTTAGCATAATGCTACACAGTTAAAATAAGAAATTGGCTCTCTAAGTACCATAGGCTGGTAAGTGTATAGTTTGCAGTCTAAATTTGCTCCAGTATAGCCTTGTTTCTTTTGTAAAACATATCATTATTATAATAGCTATAAACCAACAAACAAAAAAGAAGTGGCTACATATTTCAAGATTTGGCTCTCCAACTTTAGAAGCTCAACAAAAGCAAAGCCCCAAGTCTTCAATTATCTTTTTGTATTTCTCAAGTTGAATTTATCTTTTCCATTACAGATCTTCCCAACCCCTTCTGTAGACAGTACTCTCTTACCTGTTCTACCAGCATTCAATCTGTCTAAACCCTCCTTCCTTCCTTGCAGTCCATGCACATCATTGACAAATTATGAAGTATAGTTCTGAAGGTTATTTGAAATCAACTTTTTAAAATTATAATTCACATTAAATAATATGCCCACACTTTAATTGGCCAGTAGATGTTATGACAATTGTTTATACTTTTAAACTATAACCATAATCAACATATTGAATATTTTTATCACTCTAGAAAGTTTTCATGTCCTTATTTATTCAATTCTCTTCCAAATCTTGACCTCAGGGAACCACTAAGCTGATTTCTATCACAATAACTTATTTTTACCTCTCCTAGGACCTCATATAAACGAGATTATACAGTATCTACATCTGGCTTCTTTTGCTCAGCATCGTATTTTGAAAGTCATGTGAAGTTAGTTCTTGTTAACTGTAGAGTAATTAATATTCCATTGTATGCATGTACTAGTTTGTTTTGCACTCATATGTTTATGTATATTTGGGTTGTTTTAATACAAACAAAGCAGGTATAAACACTTGTATGTGTCATTGATGGACATATGTTTTCATTTTTCTTGGGAAAATATGTTAAACTTTTATAAGAAATGTCAAAATAGCTTCAAAATCACTCTTTCACTATAAGAGAGTTCAAAAAGCTCATATCCTGGTGAATAATTAATATTGTAAGCATTTTTTTTTAATTTTTGAGGTTCTAATGAGTGTAAAATGGTATTTCATTGTGGTTTTAATTTTAAACTCTTGTCTTATGTTGAACATCTCTTCATGACCTTAATGGTTATCTACATATCTTTTTTGTGAGTTGTCTGAGACTTTTGCTTATGGAAAAAAATTTGTTTGCTTTTTTAGTATTAATTTGTAAAACATCCATATATCCTAGATAGAAACTCATTGTTAGCTACATGTTTGGAACATGATTTTCCTACAATGAGAGCCTCTTTTCAAAAGCAAAAACTTTAATTTGTTATGAAGTTCATTTTATCAATTAATTAATTTGTGGTTAATGCTTTCAGTGTCCTCTTTGACAATTCTTGGCTTATTCCAAGTTTGTGAAGATTTTCCTCTATATTTGCTTCTTAAATATTTATAGTTTTAATTTTCATGCTTATGGATGATATCCATTAAAAATTTTTAGAGGTAATAAGGGTAAATGCTCAGATTTTACATCCAGATATCCAGGATCATTTATTGAAAAACAGTTATTTTTCTATTGAATTATCTTAGCACTTTTGTTGAAAATCAATTAACCATATCTGTATAAATCTGCTTCCAGACTCTTTATTATATTTCATTTATCTATGTGTCTATATTTATTACACATTCTCTTCAGCACTGTAGCTTCATAATAGGTCTTGAAGGATGATACTGTAAGTCATCCAATTTATTTTTCTTCACTACTATTTTGATATTCTAGATCAACTTGTAAATGTCTACAAAAAAGTTTGCTTTAAATTTTAATTGGGAGTATATTGAATATATGGCTCAATTTGGGTAAATTTGGTACCTTAACAATATTATTTTTTCTAATTCATGTACCTGGTATACCCCACCATTTTTTAAAGTTTCTAAATTTATCTTCAAAATATTTTGTTTTCACAGTACAGGTTTTGTAGGTCTTTAAAAAATTATTGCAATACTTATATCAGACAAAATAGACTTCAAAATGAAGACCATAATGAGAGACAAGAAAGGTCATTACATAATACTAAAGGGATCAATCCAACAAGAGGATATAACCCTGATAAACATGTATGCACCCAATATAGGAGCACCTAAATTTATAAAAGAAAAAAACTTCTAGAAGACTTTGAGGGAGAGATCGACAGCAATACAGTCATACTCGGGGACTTTAACACTCTACTGACTTCACTGGATAGGTCTTCCAGACAAAATATCAACAAGAAAAGAGTGACCCTAAATGACACACTAAATCAGATGGATTTAATGGACATTTACAGAACATTCTACCCCAAAGCTGCAGAATATATATTCTTCTCAAGTGCACACAGGACATTCTCAAAAATAGACCACATGTTAGGACACAAAACAAGGCTCTATAAGTTCACGAAGATTGAAATCATATCAAGCAACTTCTCAGATCAGGATGGCATGAAATTAGAAATCAACTACCAAAAAAAACTAAAAGACATTTAAACACACGGAGACTGAAAAGCATGTTTTTAAGCAATGAATGGGTTACCAAAGAGATTAAGAAATAAATAAAAAACTTCCTGGAAAAAAATGAAATGAACACACAACTCCAAATCTATGGGACACAATGAAAGCAGTCCTGAGACAGAAGTTCATAGCACTACAAGCCTACCTAAAAAAATAAGAAAACCTTCTAATAGACTCCTTAACCCTACAACTTAAAAACGTAGAAAGAGAACAACAAGAAAAGCCCAGAGTAAGTAGAAGGAAAGAAATAATAAAGATCAGAGCAGAAATAAATGACATAGAGACTAAAAAAACAAAACAAAACAAAAGATCAATGAAACCAAGAGCTGGTTCTTTGAAAACATAAAAAAGATTGATGAATCTTTAGCCAGACTCATCAAAAAACAAAGAGAGAGGACCCAAATAAACAAAATCAGAGATGAAAGAGGTGAAATAACAGCTGACCCAACAGAAATACAAAGGATTGTAAGAAAATACTATGAACAACTATATGTCACCAAGCTAGATAATCTGGAAGAAATGGACAAACTCCTAGAAAAATACAATCTTTCAAAACTCAATCAGGAAGAGTCAGAAAATCTAAATAGGCCAATAACTGCTAATGAAGTTGAAGCAGTAATCAAAGGGCTCCAAGCACACAAAAGCCTGGCCCAGATGGCTTCACAGGAGAGTTTTATCAAACATTCAAAGAAGAATTAATACCTATACTCCTCAAACTATTTCAAAAAATCCACTAAAAAGGAAGACTTCCAAACTCTACAAGGAACAGCATTAGCCTAATTCCAAAACCAGATAAAGACACTACAAAGAAAGAGAATTACAGGCCAATATCCCTGATGAACATAGATACTAAAATCCTCAACAAAATATTAGCAAATTGAATCCAGCAATATATTTAAAAGATCATACACCATGACCAAGTGGGATTTATTCCAGGGATGCAAAGCTGGTACAATACTCGCAAATCAATAAACGTGATACATCACATAAGCAAATTGAAAGATAAAAATCTCATGATCATATCAATAGATGCAGAAAAAGCATTCAATAAAATCCAACACCCATTTTTGATAAAAAGTCTCAGCAAAGTGGGAATAGAGGAATCATATCTCAACATAAGAAAGGCAATATATGATAAACCTACAGCCAACATCATACTCAATGGGCAAAAACTAAAACCATTTCCCCTAAGAACAAGAACAAGACAGGGTTGTCCACTTTCACCACTCTTATTCAACATAGTACTGGCAGTCCTAGCCACAGAGCTCAGACAAGAAGAAAATATAAAAGGTATTCAAATTGGAAAGGAGGAAACAAAATTGTCATTATTTGCAGATGACATGATATTGTACATAGAAAATCCTAAAGACTCCACCAAAAAACTATTAGATTTAATAAATGAATTCAGCAAGGTAGCAGGATACAAAATTAACACCTAGAAATCGATGGCATTTTTATACACCAATAATGAACTCTCAGAAATAGAAACTAAAAAAACAATCCCATTTACCATTGCAACTAAAAAAATAAGATACCTAGGATTAAACTTAACCAAAGATGTAAAAGACCTTTACTCAAAAACTACAGGACACTGAAAAAAGAAACAGAAGATATAAACAAATGGAAAAATATACCATGTTCATGGATTGGAAGAATTAACATCATTAAAATGTCCATATTATGCAAAGCAATCTATAAATTCAATGCAATCCTTATTAAAATACCAACAGCATATTTCACAGATCTAGAAAAAAAGACTTCAAAAATTTATATGGAACCAAAAAACACCCTGAATAGCCATGACAATCATGAGAAAGAAGAACAAAGTTGGAGGGATCACAACACCAAATATCAAGTTATACTACAAAGCCACTATAATCAAAATAGCCTGGTACTGGCACAAGAACAGACATATTGATCAGTGGAACAGAACAGAGAACCCAGAAATTGACTCATGTCATATGGTCAATTATTTGATAAAGGAGGCAGGAACATACAATGGAGTAAAGACAGTCTTTTCAATAAATGGTGTTGGAAAAATTGGACAGATACATGCAAAAAAAATGAACTAGACCACCAACTTACACCATACACAAAAGTAAATTCAAAATGGATATAAAACTTATATGTAAGACATAAAACCATAAAAACCCTAGATGAAAACATAGGCAGTAAAATCTCAGACATCTCACAGAGCAATATATTTGCTGATACATCTCCTAGGGCAAGAGAAACTAAGGAGAAAATAAACAAATGGGACTGCATCAAAATAAAAAGCTTTTGCACAGCAAAGGAACCATGAACAAAGTGAAAAGGGAGCCCACTGTATGAGAGAATATATTTGCCAATGACACATCTGATAAAGGTTAATATCCAAAATGTATAAGGAACTTATACAACCTAACAAAGGGAAGACAAATAATCCAATTAAAAAATGGACAAAGGGCCTAAAAAGACACTTCTCCAAAGAGGACATACAAATGGCTAAGAGACATATAAAAAAATGCTCAATGTCGCTAATCATCAGACAGATGAAATTAAAACCACAGTGAGGTATCATTTCACACCTGTCAGAATGGCTACCATCAACAAGTCAGCAAACTACAAGTGCTGCCGAGGGTGTGGAGAAAAGGGCACCCAGTACACTGCTGGTGGGAATGCAGACTGGTGCAGCCACTATGGAAAACAGTATGGAGTTTCCTCAAAAGATTAGAAATTGACCTGCCATTTCACCCAGTGATCCCACTTCTAGGAATATATCCTAAGGAACCCCAAACGCCAATCACAAAGAACTTATGCATCCTTATGTTCATAGCTACACAATTTACAATAGCTAAGATTTGGAAACAGCCCAAGTATCCATCAGTAGATGAGTGGATTAAAAAACTGTGGCACATTTACACCATGGAATACTATGCAGCTGTAAAGAGAAAGGACCTTTTAGCTTTTGTCACAGCATGGAGGGAACAAGAAAGTATTATGCTAAGTGAAATATGCCAGTCAGAGAAAGACAAGTACCACATGATCTCACTTATATGTGGAATATAATAAACAAAATAAACTGATGAACAAAATGGAACCAGAGACATAGAAGCATGGAACACACTGAGGAATCTCAGAGGGAAGGTGGGGAGGGAGGTGTGTGTGTGGGGGGAGAGATTAATCAGGGAACCTGTATGTTTATGGGCATAGCCCATGGACACGGACATTGGTGTGGGGAGGGCCTGGGGGTGAGATAGATGTGGGGTGGAGGGGATCAGTGAAGTTAAAAAGGGGACATCTGTAATGGTCTCAACAATAAAGATAAAAAAACATTAATTAATAAATAAATGTAATAAATTAATAAATAATTATTCTTCAATTTTTTTACTTTAGTGCCATTATTGTTTTTTATTATTTTCAAATTGTTTACTTCCAGTCTACATAACCATACTTATTTTCATAAAGTTCATTACATTGACTGGTTGCTTTGAATTTAAAATTTGTATTCTCAAATTATCAGTTTATTTAAAGTAAATATTGTATGACTTCCCACTTCATATTTCCCAGTCAAATGTTATAGTTATATAATTACATTTATTTAGCTCCAATCTTTTTCACTATTGTCATAACTTTATTTTTATCTAAGTCATAAATCCTGGTTTACAATATTATTATTCTTGATTTAAAGAGTAATTTGTCTTTTAAAGAAATTTTGCTAAGAATTAAACATGTTTTTATATGTACCCAATTATTTACCATTTCTAGTGCTCTTTATCACACCTTCGTCATATGTATTGGCATGAATGGAAGCAAGTTCACATCGGGAAATTACTGTGTGGTAAAAGAGACAGAATGGTAGTTGAATGTGAATGATACTGATTGTTAGAATGCAAGAGAGAGACTCCTGTGATGCTGGAAATAGTCTACATTCTGGTTTGGAGGGTGGTTAAACAGATATTAGCACAGGTAAATATGCATTAAGAGGCGCATATAATAATGCACTTTACTACATGTAAATTATGTTTTTAAAATTAAAAATAGGAGTTATAAACAAAATATTTTATTGATTAACATTCAAAGTTATCAGATATTGGGGTTTTTTGCTTGTTTTGATTCCCACAGGTGTCATGGTACCTCATATATTATAGATGCTCAATATATATTTATTGAATGTAAACAAAAGATGAAGTTCAGTGTTGGGGAAATTATTTCACTAAGTGAAGACTCCCACTTCACACATTACAAACTATGCTTATTTAGCATGGAAATCCATTAAACTATATTTGTAAACTGAATTCTGAAGTCCATGATTTTTAAAAAATTTTTCTAAGTTAGCACATATCCAAGATAATAGTAAACCTCTAATGAAAATAATGTAATCATATATTTTAATGTTTTTAATGTAAGATGAAGTTATGAATAGATGGAATAACCCCAAAGGTAGGATGCTTTAAAAAATCCTATTACAATTCATAACTAAAATTGACATTAGAGAAATATGATTTAACATATTTTCAAATTTTCTTAACTTTGATCTTCTCATATGATATTTACTTTTCTATGGTTGTACAATATAAACAACTTGGAAATGTTGTTGTAATTCTTATGCAGTTTTACTCACAGCAAAACAAAGTTTTGTTTTAGGTTAATGATGTTCAATAAGTATGTTGTGAAATGCAGAAATCTTCTGACTTCACTCAGTATGTCCCTTAATTATATAGCCTTCCAGCATCTCCTGCAAGATTTACTCCTGGTTCACCATATTTGGTAAGTGGCATTGATCATATGTATCTGAAATATGCATGTACTTGTTTCAAGTTGCCATAAAACTCTATTGTCAAACACCGGCTTTCAAACAAGATCTTAAAGACAGAAAATGTGCAATTCCACTAACTGCATAAAACCAATGATTTATGTTTCCTAAAGCTACCTATATGCATCCTAAAACGCATAACTTCAATATGATTAATTTATATTTTGGAAAAAAAGAAATTTGTTGGACTGCTGTAGCAATTGGATTTACAAGGGTACCAAAGCACTGAAATTTTATTTGTAATGTAAATTTTCATTTTTATAAAACCAATAAAAACTTCAGTTACTAGAAGAATATGAAAAAGTAAAGAAAAAATGTTACTTTCATATTTGAGGTGTTTTTAATATTTGAGGTAAATACATATATATGCCAGACTATGTACTGCAATTAATTGCTTACAAATTAATCAATACACAAGCTTTTAAAATGACCTTTAAGTGTAGTTAAAATTAATAAAGGGGGCATATGTAAACATAGCAAATCTGTCTGGAATTATTTTTCATTTTCCTTCTTGTTTGCTGACTTTTACTTGTTCTTCCTTCTAGTGCCACATAGAATAAAATATGTTCTCTGAAACCTTTGAAAAATAAATTATTCTGTTAAGTCAAACATTTTAAAGTAATAGAATTCATTAACATTACATGTGACTTTTTTTAAAATAATAAAAATATGTTTTACAATTTCTGATGGTAACACAATTAGTTCAGTCTCTATATTCCTTCTTTCTTCTTGGGATTTACCTGAAAACTCTAATGGTAATAAGAAATAAAGATGCAAATTTCACTTTGATAAACCTTAGAGAGACCTGAAACCTTGTACTGCAAGTGAATAGGAAAGGATCCTAAACGCAGTGATCATCAAACCCGCTGGGTGCAGGGAGACGCAGCATGTTTGCTCCCGGGTACATTGTTTTAGGTAGCGCTTCTCCAAAGGAAGGGGCACAAGCAAAGGTTATGTTTGCAGTAACAGTTCTGTGTTTACTATAATGAAATGTAAGTCCATGACATGGCAGCTGGAGCTTCCTTGGACTTGGTTTTATTTCCAGTCCCACAGATGAGCAATATTTGCATAAATAATTTTGTTAGTGAGGCAGGTTGGAGGACAGTGACTGTACTAGAAGCAATATATTCAGTTGCCTGAGAGAAGTAACTCACTTGCTACAAAATCTTAAAAGTAATTCTCATTACCACAGAAATGACCCTGAACCCTTCAATGCTATAATACAGTGGAACAGTGCAGTTCCCCAAAGTATGACACAAGGACATTTACACAACACAATTATATTCAAATATACAGGTATCAAACAGACATGCTTGAACATACAATAACTCAGGAGATATATTGCTCATACATTATCCTAAACTTTTATTTAACTGTTTGATGCTGAACTTTAGGTAATCTTAAAATGATGATGAAATAATTGCAAGAGGATTGTGTGACTATGAATAAGTTGAATATAGAATTTAAGTTTCTAATTACTGTATGAATATCATAAACCTTAAAACTTTGGAAAACATGTGAGTAAAAAGAAATGTCAGGAAAAGAAGAGAAACTTGGCAGGTAATGTCATTTTCCCATTTCTTACAGATGCAAAAAATTATTTAAAGCTAATAAACTAACAGATGTATGGGTAATTTAATTACTTGTTACTAAACTAACTTCCATGTAAAAAACTTCTTTATATAGTAAAACAGTAAAATATATCAAAATTAAATATATTAAATCAAGATAGAAAGGAAGGTAATACAATTATATAAAATAAGTAGTTATAAGTGGGAAGTTGTCATAGATAGTAAATTCTGATTAATTTAACAGAGTTCTTTGTTAAACTTCATAAAATTAATTTGTACACCTGAATAAAAAATGATTTTCATAAAAATATAAATTATCAAAACTGACCCCGAAGATGTATTCTAAACTAATAAAAAAATGGACATCATAAAATTTTCCAAGTGATTCTTCCCTCAAGAAAGGACCAGGCTTGGATCTTTCCAGGGAAGTATCTCATAGAAACTTTAACACAGATTCTGTTCTTTATTTTATTTTTTTCCATTTAACATCATCCTCTAATGAAAGGGGGAAGGGGAAGCAAATCATTTAAGTATTTTTAAAAAAACATGTTTTTACTGATTTTAGGGAGAGGGAGAGAGAGCAACATCAATGATAAGAGTCATTGATTAGCTGCCTCCTGCATGCCCCCTTCTGGGGATCAAGCTGACAGCTCAACTATGTGCCCTAACTGGGAATTGAACCACAATTTTCTAGTTCATGGGTTGATGCTCAACCACTGAGCCACACCAGCTGGGCTCATTTAGGTATTTTGATGAAGCAACTTTTATCTCAAAATTTAACATACAATGTAAACAAAATAAAATATTATTTCCAGATCAATTCATTTTATTTTTTTAAAAATGGGCAAAGGACCTGAATAGACACTTCTCCAAAGAGGACATACAGATGGCCAAGAGCCATATGAAAAAATGCTCAATGTCACTAATCATCAGAGAGATGCAAATTAAAACCACAATGAGGTATCACTTCACACCTGTAAGAATGGCTACCAGCAACAAATCAACAAATGACCCTTGATGTCGAGGGTGTGGAGAAAGGGGAACCCTGGTGCACTGCTAATGAGAATGCAGACTTGGTGTACCCACTATGGAAAACATTATGGTGGTTCCTCAAAAAGTTAAAAATGGAGCTGCCTTTTGACCCAATGATCCCACTTCTATAGTCTAAGAACCCTGAAACACTAATCAGAAAGAATATATGCACCCCTATGTTCATAGCAGCACAATTCACAATAGCTAAGATCTGGAAACAGCCTAAGTGCCCATCAGTAGCTGAGTGGATAAAAAAGCTGCGGGACATTTACACCCTGGAATACTATGCAGCTGTAAAGAAGAAGGATCTCATAGGGTTTAGGACAGAATGGATGGACCTGGAGAGTATTATGTTAAGCAAAATAATTCAGGCAGAGAAAGATAAACAGCACATGATCTCACTTATATGTGGAATCTAAAGAACTTAATAAACTGATGAACAGAAATGATTCAATGACATGGAATCATGGGTCAGACTGATGAATCTCAGAGGGATGGAGGGGGGGCGGGTGGATGGAGGGGGAGAGATTAATCAAAGAACTTACATGCATATATGCACAAGCCAAGGACACAGACAATGGTGTGGAGAGGGACTGGGGAGGGGGTTAGGAGGGGTGGAATGGGTCATTGGGAGAAAAAGGGACATCTGTAATATTTTGAACAAAATAAATAAATAAATAAATAAAAATATGAATTCATTGACTTTGTTTTGTTTTTTTTTAGAGAGAGAGAAAGGGAGAGGGAGAGGGAGGGAGAAACATGGATGTGAGAAACATCTGCTGCATGGGGATCAGCCCCAGGAATCAAACTAATGACCTTTTGGTACACAGGAAGATGCTGAACCAACTGAGCTGCACTGGCCAGGACCAGCTCAATCTCACTGATTTATTTTGTGGATGAAAAGGGACTACATACTAAACCTGACAAGCTCAGGGGAGGCCTGTATAACAGGCCTTACAAACTCAAAGACCAAAAATGACCACTTAGAATGTCTGAGATTAAAACTTCTTAACTAAAAGTGAGTCAAGACAGGTGGTCATGTCCTAGGCCAATCTTCCTTGACAAAGGTCAATCTTTACCTTAACTGAGCCTATTGTCTTTTTGCATCTAAGATACCATACCTTTGGAATGTCAGAGTAATTACCTGTTCCAAACCCCTCAGGGCATAATGTCCCACCTGAGCAGGGGACCACAGAACCCCTCATTGTTACTTGTTTTCCAGAATACCATCTCTACAGTGCTATAAATGTTAATTGGTAACTATCCTACACCCACAAATGAACAAACAAACAAAAAAACAAAAACAAGCTCACAGATACAGAGAACAAACTGATGGTTATCAGAGAGGAAAGGAGTTGTGGGTAGGTGGGTGGAAGGGATGAAGGGGATCAATTATATAACGATGGATTGTAACTCAACTTACAGTCTATTTGTATATGACTGTAATGTATACAAATATCAAATTATAATGTTGAATGTTGTACACCTGAAATACATATAATTTTGTATACCAATTTTACTAGAAATAAAACAAAATTGACTCTTTTCCCTCAACTGAAAGAAGAAAAAGGAAAGCAAATAAACATGCACAGTGGAGAAAGCAAGAGAGAGAGAGTAGTTTACGTGAACATTTCTGAAAATCAATACAATAATCTAGCAACGATAATTATTTCAAGGTAGAGAAACTGTGTATCTATGACCAGGAATGGAAGGAAAACTTGAGTTTTATAACACATTCTTTTGTACATTTTTAATCGGGTATCATCCTTAATAACCTATTTGAGAAATAAAATTTTAAATGTTTGAACATTATTTTAATGTATACAATCAAAAGGCAAGTCGACTGTCAGTCCCTAAGGTTCAGCACTGTGGCACCTGTAAAAGAAATCATGTATTGACTAAGAAGAATTACTTACATTGCTATATATACGGATTCATTGAATTGATGTAGTCATCATAACAGAAACAATTTAACTCATATCCATCACTGTGGATACTAACCATTGCAGAACTGATCAGTCTTTAATGATTTAGTATTTTAACATCAACCTGTAATGGACAGTTAAGTCACCTTCACTCGTTTGTCTGTAGTGCTTTCCAATGCATTGGAAAAAGAAATAGAAAAAGATGTAAAAACTAGAAGAAAAAATGTAATTTTAGTTCTTTCACAGGGTTGAGCTATGTAAAGTCTTGTGTCTTCTCATAACTGTACCACGGGGGGTCATTCTATTGAATATTGTATTGTAGTCCAAACTACGATCAGTGTCTTCAATTTAGTTCTGTTTTCCATCATCAAACAAAAGATGATTCCTAACTTAATATCTCTTAAGCACATCATAACAATTAAATTTGGTATAACTCTTACCATTTTTATACAGAATACTTAAGTTTTCTCAGATTATAGGAATTTCCAATTTGTTTTATGAGAATCAGGATGTAATTTCATATAGACAAAGAAATGTGTGGCTAAATGACAAAAACCAAGCAGAGTGTTTTATTATGAAGCCAAAATATGAAGACAAAAAACCATTTTAAATACCTTGTTAAAATACTTAATTCACTTGTATTTACATAAAACGAATTAGCAAATATAAAACTGTTTATTTTTAAATTTCTTCTTTATTAATAACCAATCTCAAGTCAGCATTTAGAAAACCTGCTGGGAAATCGCTTGTCACTCCTGAGTGTTTGTTATGTTCCTATTCTTGTTATTCTTCTCTTACTGCATCTCAATAGCCTCTAACTCCATTTAGGAATGGAAACCATGTGGCTTTAAGTCAGTTTATAAATTGTATTTCTCTTTTAAAACGCAGCTAAATTTAATGAATAGGAAATACCAAAAAGTGATGTAGAGTAGCCTCTTCACACCCTATGTGAATGCTACAGCCAACTTAATCACATAAATAATAATAGGATGAACATTGAGGATATCCATGAAAAAAGTCAGTATTTGTTAGAATGAGGGGAGAAGTATATTACTATTTTGTGCTTACAAATGGAGAAAAGGAAGTTTATATAGACCTAAACTCAGAAAACAGTCAATAACCATACTAGATCCTCAATCTATTAAGCCCAAACCCAAAGCCACTCACATTTTCTGAAATCACACTTTCCCCATATGTTCTGGGAGTAAATTTATTTATGTGTCCCATTCACTACAGAGTTGACCAGGTGAGGAACTCCCTTATAAGCATCAGGTTTCCCTTAAGATTATCTTGGCAGAGGTGTATCATAAGAAGAAAAATGGGTTAATAATTCTCATGTGTTGTTAGCTTAGAGAGAGAGGCTCATCAGTAAATCATTGTTTTTATGAAAAAAAATTTTTTTATGAAAAAGAAGGATCGTATATAAGAGACTTCTAACTTCATTTATGTCTAAACACAGAGAATGGGGTTTTCTTCTCAGTATGATTCCTAATAACATTTTATTCTCCATTTTCAATAGGTGCTTTGATATTTGTTTTGTTACCGATATTTTAAATTTCATTAATTTGTATTTGTATTCTTCAATGTTATGGCTCCAATTTATCTTGGTTCTTTAGTACTTCTTATTCTTACCTTAGTCATTTTTCAAATATCATGTTTGCTAATTTTGAATGATATAGGTATATTATTATAATTACTATATTTTCATAATAGTTTAATTTATTCATGTAACAGTTATTAAGTAGAAATGTTAATTCAGATACTGAGTAAATATCTAAAATGCAATGATGATTTAGACATTATTTCTGCTCTCAAGGAGCTCAGTTTACTGAAAGAAAAAGTAAACAGATAAAAGCAACCTCCTGTCATATCTTTCTTTCTTATGTGTGAAATCATATGATTTAGGCTTTGTAAATTTATTTTATTTTAATTTTTTAAAAAAATATTTTTATTGATTTCAGAGAGAGAAAGGGAGAGGGAGAGAGATAGAAACATCAGTGATGAGAGAGTCATTGATCAGCTGCCTCTTGTACAACCCCTGCTGGGAATCGAGCCAGCAACCCGGGCATGTGCCCTGACAGGGAATCGAACCGTGATCTCCTGAATCATAGGTCGATGCTCAGCTACTGAGCCACGCCAACCCGGCAGGCTTTGTAATTTTAAATACTGAAAATATCATCCATGAATATGTTGTTGGTAATAACAGGTGTGCCCAAACTACAATTTATCTTTTATTAAAAGTTAGCACTATAATAAACCCAAGATATTTAAATTTATTAAATTGTGCCATGATGCACAAGGGAAAAGAACACTGAGCTTGCCTAGAGGGAAACAAATATTCCCACACAAATGTCGGATATTAGTTTCTAAGGGTCTTTTTTTTTTTTTTTTCATTTCCAGTATCTTCTATTTGTTCACTGTAAGTCTGATTAAATTAAAATTAATTATTTTAGACTCCATTATCTAGAAAATAAAATATTGAGATTTTACCTCATATACCAATTTTTTCGGCTCTAATTAATTGAGATTTTACTGTTATAAATATGTTTCCTGAATGTCAATAAAATGCGTCTATGTATAGCAAAAATAAACATAAAAGGTAATCGATTATTTATATTTGACACATATAGTTCAGAATATCTGACCTGCTGTGATTTAAGCTACAATGTTGCTTGCAATAATTATAAAGACTAAATTGGCTCTTTGGGAATTTTTCTCATGAAGCTTTTCTTCACATTTGCTTTATGTTCTTATGTGTTTTAACTTCAATTCACAAAGTTACTTTTGCTTGTAATTTCTAACTCTCATTCCTTTTCCTTAATGCTTACAACATAACATCCTTTTTTAAATCAAAGAAGTTAAAACCTAGATGAAAAATAATTGCCTCCATGCAATTCAGAGAAAACCCAGATTACTCATTTTGTGACCTAGAACTCAACCTCAGCAATGGTTAGTGAGCTGGTGAGCAAAGTGTTCTGTACGTGAGTTAAATAAATGAGTGCCCATTTGACATGCATAAGTCTCTGGCTTTGTTATTTAGCATAATGTGATAATGTAAAACAGATTTTCTGAATGAAAAGGACAATGAGTTTATAGTGCTGTTTTTAGTTGAAATTTTATTTTAAAATTTAATGAATGCAGGTAATCTGGGGTTAGACCAAATCTATAAAGCATGGCTTCATTGGTCTGATATTTTCAGTTTTTAAATATCTTTCTTATATGTGAAATCTGACTTAGGCTTCATAATTTTGAATATCAAACACATCATCCATGAATATGATGTTGGTAATAACAGGTGTGCCCAATCTACAATTTATCTTTGCATAAAAATTTAGCACTTCTATAATTAAAAATACTTAAATTGAATATATTTTAAATAGGTATATAAAAGTAGAAACGTAAAGGACAAAAGGAAAAGTTCAGATAATTATCCATATTGAGTAGTATATGAAATTTAATAGAAAGGGAAAATTTGTCACCAGAAAAGAAAGAAGCCCAAGATTTGTAGAATAGGGTAGTTAATTCATTTTCCACATGATCTTTCAAGCTCTGAGAGGTGAAATATAGAAAAGGAAACAGTCACATATGTGAGTTGTTTTCTGTTTGTACTTTGAAACCCACCTCATGCTGTGACATTTGAAGATTGTGTTTTATTTCCGCTAAATGAAAAGCTTTATAAGGTTACAAATCAACGGTTTAAAATAAGAATTGCTAGAAAAATAACTGAATCTCTATAGCAGAAGTCATATTTCTTTTTCTTTTTTTTTTAAATATATCTTTATTGATTTCAGAGAGAGGAAAGGAGAGGGAGAGAGAGAGATAGAAACATCAATGATAAGAGAGTCATTGATCGAGCCCACAACCTGGGCATGTGCCCTGACCAGGAATCGAACCCCGATTGCCTGGATCCTAGGTCGACACTAAACTACTGAGCCACGCCTGGACGGGCATATTTCTAATGTGTTAGTAATATCTTTGTACACAGAATAATGGTTAAGTTAGCCATTACTCAAGAATATTTGGAACTGCTGTTTGACCCAGTGAGCCCACTTCTAAGCATATATCCTAAGAATCCTGAAACACCAATCAGAGAGAACACAGGCACCCCTGTGTTCATAGCAGCATTATTTATGATAGCTAAGATCTGGAAACAGCCCAAGTGCCCATCAGAAAATGAGTGGATAAAAGAGCTGTGGTACATTTACACCATGGAATACTATGCAGCTGTAAAAAAGAAGGATCTCTTACCCTTTGGAACAACATGGATGGAAATGGAGAGTATTATGCTAAGTAAAGTAAGCCAGTCAGAGAAAGACAAGTATCGCATGATCTCACTCATATGTGGAATCTCATGAACAAAATAAACTGATGAACAAATAGATCCAGAGACACAGAAGCATAGAACAGACTAAGGGATTTCAGAGGGAAGGGGTAGAAGGGGTGGGAAGAGATTAACCAAAGAATTTATACGCATGTATGCATAACCCATGGGCACAGATAATCATGTGGGGAAGGCCTGGGGAGGGGCAGAGACAGGTGGAGGGGGCAAAGGCAGAAAAATGGGGGACATCTATAACACTCTCAAAAAATAAGTAAATAGAAAAGAATATTTGGTGGTGTGAATCCAAGTTGAATAAATGCATATAGGTGTGGCAGGGGCAGGAGAGGAGAAGCTAGTGTACAGAGCACTGTCAGTGTTGTGGGTGAGCATAATATGAGCATTTGGGAAAATTCACTTATTTCTGGAGACTATGAAGCCATATATTCACATATTCTGTCACATTTTCAAGTAGTCGTCCTATAGACCAGACACTGTTCCAAATACTTCATATATTAGCTCATTTAATTCTTAAATAACCTTGATTGAGATCAGTGCTATTATTAGTATCTTTGTTTTATAGATAAAGGGCTGGAACACAGACAGAAAACTCAAAGCAAATAGATGAAAGAGTGGGATCCAAACCCAGGCTAACTATAGAATTGGTGCCCTTAATCACTCTACTTCACTGCTTAAAATACATTTTACTACCATACCAACTAAGGTCCACATGTGAACATTCTGGCCAAAGGACTTGACACTGACTAGGTAATAGACAGTTGGAGCCATTATTTTATATTTCTTTTCTTTTCCCTTCCCTCCTTTTCTTCTTTCCTTCCTCCCCCACCCCCCTCGTTCTTTGTATAGGTCCAATGTTTAGGCACAGCTTGACTGTTTGTGCTTTCTCTTCAGGGTATAATCAGTCTGGAATCAAGGTGTTCCCTAGGCTGAGTTCTCATCTGGGGGGCGTCTGGGGACATTTTCGGTTTCTAGCTCATTCAGATTACTGGCCAAACCCAGCTTCTTGTGGTTGTAGGACTACCCACATGACCTTGCTGGCTGTCAGGAGGGGCCCCTCTCAGGTCCTAAGAACTGCCTCCATTCCTTGTCATGTGGCCCCCTTCATATCCAGAGCCAGACACCAAGAATCTCTCTTGCTTCTAATTCTTCGTGTGCATGCCCTAAAATATAACTCAATCACACAAGTAAAATCCAGATATACTCACAGTCCCAGGGGTGCTGCAGGGTGTGTAGAACAGGGGAATGGGGGTATTATTCCCATCTTAGACCTCCACCTACCACAGGGACTGACGATGCAGAGCTAAGTACAATGCACACTTTGCAGGAACAACTTTACATAGAAATTGTGGGAAACACCCCAGGAAAAGAGACAGAGAAAGAAAGGAAACAGGAAATAGATGAGACAGAGAAGTAGGAAAATAGCTTAAATAAATAATGTTGCATAAACTAAAAGCAGAGATAAAAGTTTAAGAGAAGGATGGCAATGTGGAACACAATGTGATTTGGCTCTGGAAAGAAACCCTTGACTGAGTTGAAGAAAGAAACCTTTATGAGAGCAGAGCAGTAGTAGAAGGCAGTGTGCAAGGAGTTAAGTAATAATGAGGAAAATAATCAGCAAGTATTAATTAATTTTGTGAAAAAAAAATTAGTAGCATAATAAAGGAATTCTAAAAACCTGGCTTGATTCCCTTGTGAATTATATAATAATTAGTGTGTTGTTTTTTTTAAAAAAGGGGGAAATGGTGGGAGAAAAGAGGTGGATGACAGACAAAGTCAAAGCCATATGTTGAATGTAATGTTCTCTTGGAGAAATCTTGGCATATAGGAAAAAACATTTGTTTGACCACATAATTCCATGAATGTCCCCAAAGAGCAGCAGATAAAAGGATAAATGGTATTTGTTTTCTCTTGCCAGGTTTTTTTTTCTTTTTTGTCTCTTCTGTCTCCTTAAATGAAGAAATTTCCTGGCAAACAATTACCACGTGAATTTGTAATAATGGGTAGATGCTTTTATAAAAGCATGTGAGGTTGTTTGTGGGGGAAACAGAGGAAACCTTCCTTCACATGGAAGCTAGCTCTGATCAAATCCCCAATGTCTGTCTTCCAGACATTAATGCATTATTCATTCAACCCATACAGGGGTGGACAAAAGTAGGTTTGCAGTTGTGAGTACAAGAAACAGTTTATTCTTTTGTTTGTTTATTTGTTTGTTTTTGTTTTAATTTATCTTTATTGTTGAAAGTATTACAAATGTTCCCATTTTCCCCCCATTGATCCCCTCCACCCTGGACTCCATCCCCCAGGTCTTTACCACACTATTGTCTGTGTTCATGGATTACGCATATAAATTCTTAGGTTAATCTCTCCCCTTCCACCCACCCCTGTCTTTCCTCTGAGATTGAACAATCTGTTCCATGCTTCTAAATCTCAGGATCTATTTTGTTCATTGGGTTTTTTTGTTTTTTTTTTCATTAGATTCCACATATGAGTGAGATCATGTGATAATTGTCCTTCTCTGACTGGCTTATTTTGCTTAGCATAATACTCTCCAGGTCTCTCCATGCTGTCTCAAAGGGTAAGGGATCCTTCTTTTTCACAGCTGCCTAGTATTCCATAGTGTAAATGTCCAAGAAGATGCTTGATATGATTTCAATCTTCTTGAACTTGTAGAGATTTGTTTTGTGTTCTAACTTGTGGTCTCCCTTTGAGAATGTCCCATGTGCACTTGAGGAGAATGCCTGTTCTGCAGCTTTGGGGTGAATTGTTCTGTAAATGTCAACTAGGTCCATCTGATCTAGTGTGTTATTTAGACTCACTTTTTCCTTGTTGATTTTTTGTCTGGAAGACCTATCCAATAAAGTCAGTGGGGTGTTAAAATCTCCTACTATGACTGTATTGCTGTCAGTCTCTCCTTTAAAGTCCTTCAGAAGCTTGTTTTGGTTTTTTGGGGTTTGTTTGTTTTTTGTTCAGCCTGTATGAGTCTTTTATTCTGAGGTGGGTCTCTTGCAGACAACATATATTTGGGTCATGTTTTCTTATCCATTCAGCCACCCTATGTCTTTTAATTGAGGATTTAATACATTTATTCTTAAGGTTATTATTGATAGGTACTTACCTGTTGCCATTTTATTTCTTTATGCTTATGTTTCTTTCTCTATATTTCAACTTTTCAACTGCTTATTACAGGAGTCCCTTTAACATTTTGGTGGTGATAATCTCTGTTAGGCTTTTTTTTTTTTTTTTGTCTGGGAGAGGGAGAGAGAGATATAGAAGCATCAATGATGAGACAGTCATTGGTCAGCTGCCTCCTACAAGCCTCCCCCACTTGGGATCTAGCCCGCAACCCAAGCATGTGCCCTGACCAGGAATTGAACCTCAATCTTCTGGATCATAGGTCAATGCTGAACTGCCAAGCCACACTGGCAGAACCATCCTCTGGTTTGAATGATAGCCTTGTTGGATAGTGTAGTCTTGGTTTCAGATCCTTGCTTTTTATTACTTTGAATACTTCATGCCATTCCCTTCTGGCCTGTAGAATCTCTGATGGGAAATCAGCTGACAGTCTTATGGGGGTTCCTTTGCAGGTAACAGATTGCTTTTCTCTTGCTGCCTTTAAGATTCTCTCTTCTTGAATTTTTGTCATTTTAATTATGATATGTCTGGGCATGGGCCTCTTTGGATTCTTCTCGCTTGGGTCTCTGTGTGCCTCCTGAACTAGTGTGACTTTTTCCTTCACCAGGTTAGGGAAGTTTTCTTCAAAGAGGTTCTCTAACCCTTGCTTACTTTCTAGATCTTCTGGCAGTCCTATGCTGCGAATATTGTTATATTTCATGCTGTCCCACAGCTCCCTTAAATTGTCCTCTTGTTTTTTAATTGTTTTTTTCTTTTTGGTTCTTTGAGTGAATTTTTCTACCATCTTCTAATTCGCTGATCTGATCCTTAGTCTGCTGTTTATTCCTTCCAATGTATTTTTTACTTCTACTATGTCATTCTTAAATTCCTTCATAGTTTCCGTATCTTTTCTCATGCTGTTGAACATCCTTATGATCAGTATTCTGAACTCTATACCTGATAGATTTGCTTACCTCCATTTCATTTAGCTCTTCTTCTGGAGAATTATTTTTTTCTCTCTTTCATTTGGAGTTTTTTCCTCTCCCCACTTTGACTACCTGTTTGGATTTGTTTATATGTATTAGGTAGATCTGCTAGGACTCCTAGTCTTTTGGATGGTCTCTGGTGCAGGTCAATGTCAGATGCTGTTTGTGACTAACCTTGAGTACCCCGTTTAAAGTTTCCACACTCCACAGCCTGCGGTTCCCTCTGCTGGGCTGCTTGCATTTGGAAAGGACCAACATGCCCACCAAAGTCTGCTTTCCAAGCCCTGGGTCCAGAAGCAAATCAGGTCCAGATTTTATTTTTGTATTATTATTTATTATTGTATTATTTTCTGTACAGGCAACTATAAACCTATTTTGCCCACCCCTCTATAAAAGATCATTTCTGTAATTCATAAGCAAGCACTAAAACTTTCAATTCTGTCTCAAAGGAATATTTCACGCCAATGGAAAAGTAATATTTTCAGAATTCAGCCATTTACATCTTTTCTTTTTTTCAGTCATCAAAGCAGCCTGACAGAGGCAGATATTAAAATTTCTAATTAAGTATATTTATTTTAATGTCTTCTCAATAATTCCAGTGCAAACAGGTTACTAAGTGACAATGCGGCTCATCATCATTCAGAATCATTGTACAAAATAGTAAGCTAAAACCCTCGTAATTTTTTTCAAGCTCTTAAACAAGCATAGAGGTTTTTATTATGTTCAATGAAGCAGTGAGCAACAGAAATATACTTCTCAACATTTAAACTGGGGCCACTAACTTTACCACATTTATATTTTTGGTTATTAAACTTTTTTCTTTTAAAGAAATTGAAGACTTTTTACATGTGTATATTAACTTACTATATATTCAGTACAATGGCTGATTTAATATTCACTACTGCATCAGCATAACTGTTATTTCATAATGACTAAGAATAATTTAATTTAATTTTTAAAAATCACATCTTTCTACGACCTCTATGCCATTCAGTTTATTATAATTTACAAGTTTTATGTCATACTGATCATTGTTTAAGAGCAAAGATTATGCAAAAAGTTTAAATAATATAATCTCATAAACAAATAGAGTGGTAACAGCTGTAGTACAAAAGATTAAGTGACAGTTTGTGTGTCATTAATAATTTCAAATGCCATTGTGCGCTATTGAGTGAACATAGGAAATAATCTATATTTTCCTGAAAAAATAAAAAAGAATATCATTGGAAAGGCATTCTAAGAATCAGTTTTTCACCACTCACCCAAACTAAAAAATATACAATTTAAAAAATTCTTGCATGAATGTTGTACTTAATGAATTCCAGATAATAATGCTAGCAGACTTGGTACTGTTTTAAGATTCATTAAAAAATAAGTCAGTGAAGAGCTAATATTCAGAAAGTCAGAAGTTTAGAATGGTTTAAACTCTCAGTCTCTAGAATCTATGATTTATGAATTGTTCCTGTACTTGCAATCAGTTGATATACCATGATGTCTGGCTATTGATAAGATTGTGAGGAATTGGAATTGTGAAGAATTGATGTCAGCTAACATGCACAATCATTTACTATAAGAACTGTTTTTATCAATAGGCCAAAAATCTAGAATTACGTGAATCCATCTGAGAAACATTTGAGTTCTCAATGTATACATGTGTGTTTTTTTCCCTTTAGAATATTGTTCTGGGTTGAAGATCATTGAATGGAAGAGAGAAAGGTGAACACATTAGAATATGTAGGTATACCTTGAATTTTTACATATTTTTAAAGTTGAAATCATATAAAATTCAAATACCTTTTTTCTTTTTAAAAATAGACTTTATGCTGATTTTTTTTAGGTCAACATAAGGAATTATGGTTTAAGACCCAGAACATACAAATGCCCAAAAGTTAACGTCAACTCTTCTCTGTCACCAGATCCATCTAACTCCACTAAGTCCTCTAAAAATAAACAGAAGCCAGGACTTATATCTCAGGCCTTGCTTCTCTCACTTGCTAATATAATTAACACGTGGTATTTTCCTAAACAACATAATTTTATGGGAACTTAGATTTCAATTTATAGTTTTAATGTCTGTGACGGTACTCCTTCACTTACATGACATCTCACAGTTTTTATGTCATGGGACTCAGTTCTGCTTAATTTGGTGTATTTATCTAGGTTCAGGGAAGAAAACAGAAAAGTATCTGGGTATTTTAAGCAAGAAGATACTTGATATAGGCAATTTAACCCTTATAAAGTCATTTTAAGTACTGAAGGTGCATGCTGGACCCCCTAGAAGTTCTCTTTGAAAAACAGTGCTAATCCACTAAGAAAATGACGTCTGAGGCTGTCACTAGGGCTATGCTTAAATAAAGAAGCAACCACTGTTATCCTGAAACTACCTCTCACACCCAGGAAGCTGAAAACCCACTGAATCCTCTGTGGGAAAACCCCATATATCCATATTGCTAAGCCACAAGGTAAATGTCACCTCACTTTTGCATTCCAAAACTTCATCTAGCATAAACAATTGGCTAAACATATTTTACATATAGAACCTAGAAGAGACCCTGAGAAATATTTTCTTTTAGCTTCTTATCCTCTGCAAGTAGGAGAAACTAGAGATTAAAGTGACAAGCCTAAGAACCCAACATTCATCTAAATATAATAGAGTAACTCAACCTCAATTGACAGCAAACCAATTAGGTGTACCCGTGGCCAAAATCTACAAATCTGGTTCACATCCATTATGGCAGTCCTCACAGAACAGACTAAGCTTAATCATATCAAAGGATTAAGTGGTAGAATATCTCATGCTTTTATATCTGTGTGAAAGAAAGAAAAATTATTTAAGGATTAAAAACATCTCTAGATTCTCTATAGTAAGTCAGACATAATTGCCAACCCTTTGCCTAGAGTTATTTATGTTATAATAATAAAATTGTGGTTTTCATGGCCACAAGGAAAAACTTGTCCAATTTCACCTACATGAATCCCAGCAATCGCCTTTGCCAAATATTCTGATTGCATATTCTCATTGCCAAATGCTAATGTCTAAACTTGGCTCTGTTGTATTAACCATGCCATTTTGATGTAGCTCTATTTTATCTGACAAATGAGTGATATCACAAAACTGTACCCATTAAGCCACAGACTAAGAGGTTATTTAATGTACCCTTCCAGCTTTACAATTAAAAACAGATAGTGACAGCTTTTTTCATAGAAAGGAATCCAGAATCTTTCTGCTGGGTTATAACGGAAAAGTTAGAGCGTAATTACCTTTAGGAAAGCTGATACATTGCCAGAGTTGGAAGAGAAGTTAGAAATTGTCATATACTCTGTTTCTTTGAAAATAGTACCTGAGACAAAGGATGATGCATAAATAGTTTATTTGAGACTGTGATACCAGGAGCCAGAACATGAAGCAAGAGAACCAGAAATGGAGAGAGAACCAATATGTTATCAAATTGGTCATTACAATGGAAACTAGGTACTTGAACTCTTGAAGCCATATGAGAAATGTCATGAACACATGCAGTGGGAAAGAGAAATATTTATCAGTTTCTATCCCCATGTTCAAACATTGTTCCAGGAGATATTAAGTTCCTTATACAGGAGGAAACATGAGGACAGAAAAGCCCTAAGAAGAAAAGTATAGGGTAAGCCTGAGATTTTATGCTCTCATTATGGTGATATATTTCATATCTCAGAAGACAAACCCAAACTTTAACAGTTTATTTCATTAGATCAGTTGCTTTGGGGTGATATGGTATATGCTAGTCCAGCCAACCTCATAGTTATTTGCTCTTTATTTCACCTCTGTTGACATAAAATTGATCCCTTAATATGAGGCAATGTTGTACAATATACTATGCTGATAAAATAGCATTTAAATGGTTATGTTTATTTAGACACTGTACACAGGAAAAGCACACCCATATCCAGCTTTGAATTTAACCAAGAAAGAAAGGGTATGAAGTCATTAACCTGTCACCAAATGCTGATTTGGGCCTGGGGAGAGAACTATGCTGTATTGAAGACCAAGCACCAAGAGTTGCCCAACAGAATGATAACTCCAAAAACTGCCAGATACATTCTCCTAGATGTATCAATGTCAGGGGAGGTCAGGGGCAAGAAGTGGAAGACTGAGGTGAGGCATTTTCTTGTTATATCTGCATGAAGCTGGATAAATAGTTTGAACTTGTCAATATAGCAGTGTCCTTAGTAAGAGTTGAGGCAAAGAGAATATTAAATGGTTGTAAAAGTTTTCCTATAGAAGTACATATATTTCTGTTTTCTGCTAATGTAAGAATTGCAACATTCCTAATAGTTGAACACCCTGCCTCTGCTGAAATGTTTTAATTAAGGTGATCAGTTTACTGTACTTTGAAGAATTACACAACCAGCTGGCCATCCCAGTAGGCATTCTCATTAAGACTGGGAATTCAGGTGTTATACCCACATGAGGAGTTACAGAAAATGTGTAGAAGATGAATCACTCGATTAGCCACTGGAATCAGAAGAAAGATACCATTCAAAATACAGGAATTTTCAAAGTTCTTTGATCAGCGTCTCTTTTTTAGAACAAAATGCTCTGTCATTTTAGGCCCTGACAGCAGAAGAGAGACATAAAAGAGAATGCTTGAGGATGGAGATAAGGTCCTGCAAGGGGTGAGGAAAGAAGCAAATCTAGGAAGAAGGAACTCAGATAAGCACACATGGTGCCCTTAGTGGAAAAAGAACCCAAACAGCACTCTGTTTTCACATCATGAGTATGGGCACTACTGTGCTTTTTGAGCCCTAACACATCATCCCTGGGGCTAGAGGTGGCAGCTGTAAAAGTGTCTAGATGCTGAGTGATTGAAGTGGGCATTGGTACAATTGCTCCTCAAGATGTCTTAACCTCATACTTCAACTGTCTGACATCTTAGTCATGAGAGTATTACAATCTCCTTTTATGGAATAAAAAAAAGTCAAAAGCACTGAATAAAATAGTCAGTTGAAATGTAAAGAAAGGTATTTGAGATGTATAAACATCATATTGAAGAGAAAGCCTACTTGTTCCATATCTTACAACCATTACTTTTTGTCGATCTCTTAGCAGACAGCAAAACTTATTCTGGTTGTTGCATGCCAATCCTTCAAATATTTGAAACCTCCTACTATCACCTCTTAGTATTTTATTTCCTTTCTACCTTCTTCAACAACTGCTCTTCATTTGACAACATTTACAGGCAACTTACCATCTTTGTCATGTTTCTCAGATCTCTGTATACACATTCTTCTTCATCTGGATTTTCTAAAATAGAACATCTTCCAGGGGCAAAGGCACAGCTATATCTTCAAGCAAAAGTGGAGCAAACAGGAGGAGTGGTCAGATTACCTGTGGAGGTCAGGAAAACAAAATCAGGATTTCATATAAAGTAAACATGGAAAATAGATGCTTCAAGCACACAGGAATTAGGGTGACATCAGTACCGGTGGAGATTAAAATAAAGAGAGGTTGAGAAACACACAGTTTATGGTTATAGATAAACCACCATGTGAGATGAGCACCTGGATTCCCAGGCAATAGCTGCCCCTGGTATTGCCTTGTAAATTATTTTCACCATGCCAAGTCTAGTAGTTTCATCATGCATCTGAATATCCTGCTGTGGAGTTTTTCTTTGTATAATAATAAGTCAACATCTACAGATCCAAACAATACAGCAAGCAACATAAATATATTTATATAAAAGCAAAAACTATACAACAACTAAGTTCAATTATTAGTACTAAATTCCAGCCAGGGTGCCAAAAATTGTCACATTTACTTCATATTAAGTATTCACAATAACTTTTAGAGGTGTTATTATTTAGATGGTAGGCGTTTAGGCTATCTGCCCAAGGTCACATAAAAAAGTGTCAGAGCTGGGATAAAAATTCAGGTCTGCCTAACCCCAAAATATATGCTTCTGAATGCTAAGGTGTTATCCTTCATTTATCCAGTATACTGTAAAATCAGCAAATATTTTAAAGTTCCTATTCTTTTTAAAGTAAAATGATGAATATTGTATTTCCAGGACAGTCTCATATCAAGAAGCTCACACTCTAGTAACACAAAAATGTACCACACTTTCTTTATGAAAGATCAAATTTTTAAGTACACCATAAAGGAAATCAAAACATAGTACTGTATATTCACACAAGAGGGAATAACTAATTTCACTTGGAAGCATTGGACAAGGAATTGGTTCTTGAAGAGTCAGTAGAACTTCTATAATTTGAAAAATTATACATATATGGGATTTTAAACAAAGGAAATCCAGTATAAAACTATTGCAATTGTCCAGATGAGATATAATGACAACTTTAAAAGAAGCTAAAGTTGTCTTATCCTTTCCTTATAATTAACTCTTAATTGCATAAATGACTGTTAATCTGTTTCCTTTTACAAATTAGAATGTTAAGGATAAACCCAACCTTTTTGCAATCCCTTTCTTATACTCTCACTACCACTAATATGAATTGTCTTTGTATCTCTCCATGCATTTGCTTCTTATATACTCATACATACATATGTAGTACATGTGAAATATATACATAAATAATTATAAGCATGTACATATAGGTGTTATATACATGCCATGGTACTATTATATTAGTTTGCTAGGGCTAGCATAACAAAGTATCAAAAACTAGGTAGCTTAACAGCAGAAATTTATTGTCCCCAAGGGTTGGGTTCTCTAAGAATTATGAGGAAGAAGCTATTCTAAGTCTCTTGCCTGGCCTTTGGTAGTGTGGTGGCAATCTTTGGCATTCCTCCACTTACAGGAGCATCACCCTGATTCCTGCCTTCATCTTCATTTGATTTTCACAAATGTATGCATCTTTGACTCCAAATTTTCTCTTTTTGTACGTACGACAGTCATATTGTATTAGGACCTACCCTAATGACCTTATTTTAACTTGATTGCCTCCATAAAGTCCTTGCACTATGAACTAAATGTTTGCGTTCCTCCAAAATTCATATTTTAGAACTCTAATCTCCAATGTGATAGTATTTAAAGATGAAGTTCTTGAAAGGGAATTAAGCCATGAAAGTGGAGCCCTCATGATGGGATTAGTGCCCTTATAAGAAGAAATATGAGAGTATTTGTTTCCTCTCTCTCCCCCTCAGAGAGGACACAGAGAGAAGGTGCTGTCTACAAGTTAGGAAGTGGACCATTACCAGAGACATTGGATATACTAGCACCTTGAGATTTCCAAGCCTCCAGAACTATGAAAAATAAATGTTTCTTGTTTAAGCCACATGGTCTATGGTATTTCTGTGATAGCAGCCCAAAACCATCTAAAAGACCATATCTCCAAATAAGGTCACACTTAGAGGTACTGAGGACTTAAATGTACTGATTTTGGGAGGACATTGCAACCAATAAAAACTGTGAAAAACTTTTTGAGTTTTTCAGGTTTAATATTCCTAAATCCAAGAAGCTCTCTAGATAAAAAGACCAATTGAATGTTCAGATTTCAGATTTTTAAATTATTGAAGTTTCCATCTAAAGCAAGTAAATGTTGAAGATGACAATATAATGCTGCTGATTTTTACTAGTTATTTTGTAACTGATAAGCTAAGCAGCAGTATGAATAGGCATATTTTTATTTTCATTTGAGTTCTATAAAATCATTTTAAATGTTAATAATTGTTTCTCATGGCTATATTGTAAAATAAGTAAACAGTTAAATTTTTATTAATAAGAGTTATTAAATTATAATATATTTAGAAAAGATGACAGCATCAGTGATAAATTGTTTTTGACATTTTTTCATGCTTTAAATTGAGTGTGAGTAAAAATAATTTGGGATAATGTGTTTTTATTTCAGGATAAAAAAGTGCTACTTAGGTAATTCATTTTTAGTGATGTCATATTCATTTGTAAAGTATAATTTTGTTACTGATTTCTATTAGACAATTTAGTAATTGATCCATTAACAGAATTTGGGGCAGGTTATTTACTCCTCATGTTTGAATATGGTATGGCATTAAAGAAAGAAAAGAAATGACTACAACTCAGCCTTTCCCTTTAATTTCAGTAAGTTCCTGGCAAACGTTATAGCCAAAAGAATACTCTACAGCCTAGCATGCTTTCCATTCCTGAACAGTGTCCTGTTGTAATATTCTAAATTTCCTAATTTTATCCACATGGTTTCCTCCACTATATAAAGCCAAATTAAGACGTGGAAGACTGAGCTGGAATCCATCTATTTGCTCAAAGGCTGTGCAGCATGCCAGGCATTCCATTACTTTAGAAGTTTCAAATCTATGCTGGGGTATTGCATATCTCTTCCTCACTTGTTTATAAGGCTGTGTTAGAAAGAACAGCCTGACCTCAGTTCAGAAATCAGCAGAATGTCTGGAAACAAGAACGAGCAGGCCCAGAATCAACAGACCCAGGAATTGCAAAGAACACGAAACAAACAAGCACTTTAGGCTCTGCAATCAATTACTCAGAGCTGTTGATTTCTACTACACTATTTAAGCAAACACAATGCATTATTTGGGCCTCTTCGCCACAGAACTGGGATCTCATTTGCTTAAGAACAGATAATGTTATATATACTTGTCAGTCAACCACTGAACAAATGACCTGGGACAGTCATTTACTGGGAACAAGAAGAAACTCACTTCTTTGTTGTCTGGTTGCTCCGTCTGTGGTACAACAAATGAATTTTCTACATTGCAATAAAGATAAATGAGGAAGTTTCTTCAATTCATAACTCTCTTATTGTGGTAATATTAGATTTCAGAAATGTTTTGTAAATATAAATGAAAATGTCTTAAAGTGAAAATATTTTTTCATATTTGGTACTATGCTTTCTGAAATTGTAAGTTAAATGTATGGAAGTGGGAGAGTTGAGGACATGGGAAAGAAAATGAAAGTATGGGTTATACAACAAATGCCAAACTGCAGAGTTTCAAAAATGCTATAACCAAGTTTTTCAATAATATATCCTGGTTTTTGCTATTGCTTTTCTTCAGCCACGACATGTACTTCTCTGTAAAACTAGGCCATGAAATTATAGGAAGCTGGTCAATAATGATCCCATGATACAGCCCTGGAATATATACATTATGACACTCTCCATTAAGAAAGGCAATAATTATTTATTTTGCCTTAAAATTATAATTCTCAAAATTTGAGCTTATGGAACTTATGTTTAGGTAGTAATCATCTGTCATGGTAATAAATATTTTAAAATATTCACTTTTGTTATATAAAATTTTAGAGTTGGAAGGGATTTCAAAATACAGCAAACCACTCCGTTATCTTAAAGAGAGATAAACTTTGGCCAAGAAAAAATGAGCTGTCCAAGACCGCACAACTTATGAATGATTGAAACAAAACTAAAAGTCAAATCCGACTGGTCCAGCTTATCTTTATGTGCCATGGCAAAGCTCATTGGATATCTTATCAATTGGTCACTCTCATAGTTTTAAAATATAGAGCCTAATTTATTTATGGCAGGATATAATACCAATGATATATAACATGATACCTAAATCAAAAGCTTAGCAATATTATTTAGAGGGTTTGTGTATGGAGATTGACAGACATCTCATCTACATGTTGGACTACCTCCCCTTTCATGGGTAGTCCTATAAAAATTAAAAAAACACAAAACATCTCCAAGTTTTATCTGCCTGGGTGAGAGGATAACCAGAGATAGGGTTTAAAATAATTTCTGAGTACATAATTTGAATAGTCTAGCACAAAATAAATATATGAGTCCCCTTGCTTAGTACTTGTTATTAAATATAAAAAAATATAAAATGTCTTCCTTTAAAAGATCATATTACTACACACAATTCCAGTTCTAACAGGAACAATAGTGATACATTAGAAATAATATTAATTTATAAATTACAAAAAAGTGTTATAATTTTTATACTATAAATAATTTTTTACTGCAGCATCTTGATTATATAACTTTTACTTGCTTTTCTGTAAATTTATTTACTAGATCATCAAGTTTTTATTTATAGCAAAGGACCTAAATAGATACTTCTCCAAAGATATACAGATAGCCAAGAGACATATGAAAAAATGCTCAGTCACTAAACATCAGAGAGATGCAAATCAAAACCACACTGAGGTATCACCTCACATCTGTCAGAATGGGTGCCATCAACAAATAAACAAACTACAAGTGCTGGCGAGGGTGTGGGAAAAGGGCAACCAAGTACGCTGCTGGTGGGAATGCAGACTGGTGCAGCCACTATGGAAAACAGAATGGAATTTCCTCAAAAAGTTAAAAACCATACTGCCTTTTAACCCAGTGATCCCACTTCTAAGAATATATCTTAAGAATCCCAAAGCATCAATCAGAAAGAATATATGCACCCCTATGTTCATAGCAGTGCTATTTATAATAACCAAGATCTGAAAACAGCCCAAGTGCCCATCAGTAGATGAGTGGATAAAAAAGCTGTAGTAGATTTACACCATGGAATACTATGCAGCTGTAAGAAAGAAGGATCTCTATCTACCCTTTGAAACAGCATGGAAGGACCTGGAGAGTGTTATGCTAAAGGAAATAGTATGCTAAGGGAAATATTATGCTAAGTATTATGCTAAGAGAAAGATAAGTACCACATGATCACTTACATATGGAATCTAATGAACAAAATAAACCAACAAACAAAATAGGCCCCAGAGGCATAGAAGTATGGAACAGACTGAGGAATCTCAGAGGGAAGGGGGGTAGGCAGAGAATAACCAAAAGAACTTATTTGCAAATATGCATAACCCATGACACAGACAGTGGTGTGGTGAAGGCCTGGGGTGAGGTGAGGGCTAAGGGGAGGGGGGCAATGGGGGAAAAGTGAGGCACATCTGTAATCCCCACAACAATAAAGATAAATACTTTTTTAAAAAAAAAATATCTAATACACACTAAATTTTGTCTGCAGACAAATGATATTCATAAATACAAGTGCCACTCTTTTTCCAAATATTTGTAAATATTATTAGAATAAATAAAATACATATTTTTTTAAAAGCAGCTTCATGATTTGTACATAATTCAAAATGCCTGTCTATGCCTTCTATTGTTATATCTTCAATTTCAAAAAATAATTGAACTTAAAATTGTCTTCCTTGTTACTAATATTCATCCAAAACTTCATATAAAACTTCAATATGGCAATGATATTTAAATTCCATTTCTATTTCCAAGCCTGTGGATATTTTTTTGCAATACTGCATCAGTTATTGGAACTGGAGATTCTAAACTTTTTGACATGTTCTAATAAGTCTCAGCCTTCTTTATTGCAATATCCATGTATAAAATTGTATTTTGTAATAATTTACTGACATAGTTATTGCTTGGCTATCAGCAGTTTCTGTTTCAGCATTCAAAGTGGAGAGTTAATATTTCTGCAGACACCTCAAGAACAGGCTCTGGAGACTGATGAATAAGCCAGCCTGGCATTGCACCTTAGGTTCTGACACCTGTGCAGAACCCCTCCTTCCTCCCATAGACACTGCTGCTGGTACTTTTTCTGCTACTGTAGCCATTGCTATTTCCAAACTGGTCTCAAATTCTGGCTTGTCAGTCCCCATAGTGCCTTAGACTTCCCCAAGGCATGTACTTGTGTGCCATGCCAACTGCTATGCATGCATTCATGCTTTCACCATGTCCACAGCTTTGAGCCAGCAGGTATTGACTGCTGCTATACCAGTACCTTTGAATGCTCTGAGTGGCAGACCACTCACATGCATGTTCTATTTTCTGTCAGACTTCACTTTAACAAAACTCAAGTCCAAAGAATTTCAAGATAGTAAAAGCAAAGCATTAAACAAAGCTTGGGGCACTTTATCAGTTCAGGGCTCTGTGCTACTAGACAGATCATAAGCAAGTGAAGCTGGCTCTGGTAGCAGGTAATAGCTTTACCAGATAGTCAGTGATTGGGAAGTAGCAAGATTGAAAGATTAGATAATGAAGTTTGGGAGACTTTTATCACATTTAATGTTCAGCAGAGAGCCTTCACTGGAGAAAATATTTTTAACAAAGACTTGATTAAACTGTCCAAGGTGACCAATTATTTTTTTGTTACCTAACCTGGTTCTTCCTAACGACACAAAACTAAAGCAACCCATGGGAGAAGGGAGAAGAGTGTTTCACAAAATCAAGAACATGACCTTCTTACTGTGTTCTTCCTGGGTTGAATCCCAATTTTCCAGGTACAATCCAATGTTTATTTCATGGTTAGTCACTGGGCAACCTACTTGTGTAACATTATTTATGCAAACCTGCCATGACCTAGTATTAAAGTAAGATAAAACAGTAAATTATCTACCTACAGTAGAGCGATACTTTTTTTATATTGTACATAGTAATGTTCAGATATTTGGATGCTGACATGTTTCTATGTCAAACTAATATTATAATATATCCCCTGTATCAGAAAATTACACTACTATCCTCTCAGTTGTGCAACAGTGGGAACTGTAACCTACCCCACCATTCTTTTGACATTGCTTCTGTAAATGCTGACTCTAATATGTAGCTTGAAGATAAACAACATGTTTACATAAGAATCCTAGGAACTAACTTCAGATGATACAGACTCCGACCTTTAGTCATCCCAGTTCTGGAGGATTTGCTGACCTTCAAAGGTAGAACCATGATGGCATACAAACAGGATGACAAAGACCAGGATGACGCACATCAGAGCATCACTTGGCCAGTTTCGAGATCCTTATCGGAATGGACTGTGCTGGCCTTCATACAGAGAACTTTTTCACTTCCCTCCTCTTGGTCTCTTTGCTCTGCTTCCCCTCTCCCTCTTTAAATCTCTGCCTGCACTGAAATGTTGAGATGGGCTTTGTGACAAGAGTCCCCCTTCTCCTCAGGTGACCGGTACTTGAATAAAATCTCTTTTCTTTTTCACAAACATCTGTCTCACGAGTTTTGTTTTTGTGGTGGCAGGCAGCCGTACTTGTGTTCTGGTCACAGTATCTCAAGCCACAATTCTAGGAGTTTATATGTAAAACCCATATGAGCCTTTTCAGTGATTAACTATTTTGTCCAACTTACACAACTAATAAGTGACAGAGATTTGGATCCAGAAAGTATGACTTAAGAGCAGCAATCATAGCCCAATACTCAATAACTGGAAAACTGGCTCCCAGCACTCCCTGGTCTCCTTTTAAATTTATGATCACACATCTCAGATGAGTACTCATAACTGTCAACAAAAGAAAAATAAAAACTAGTAGGTATCCTGGAAAACTGTTGTCCTACTTTCCCAGTGACTAAAATTTCTTCATAATCTTTCACGCTTTACTGAGTTGAGCTCAGCTTATATGTCATATGTAAAACACACATAATCAGGTGAAACCAAGTTCATTTCCCTCCACTAATATGTATGTGAGAATTTTCTAATATGATGTAAAAATCCTCCCTTTTCTGGTGTAAGGGTAAACATGCCAGTTGTGTGATAGAGTACATCTCTCAATTCTTAAGGACTTTGATTAATAAGTACCCCCTTTCCTTATCACATGATCAGTTTCTCCTTTTACATTAGACTTTTCCATTAGTATAGAAATATACCTTAACATTTTTAAAAAGCTACTTTGTGAAAGAATTCTTTATATTTTCTATGTCCACTCCATTCTATTTCATTATATCCCCAACCCGCTCCACTAAAGTAACTCTTAAGATCACAAATCTTGCTAAGTGCGGTTAATGACCAACTTTCTGTTCTCATCTCACTTGACTTGTTAGCAGCATTTTAAATTGAAAATCTCTCCTTTATTGAAACAGGCTATTCTTTAGATGTGCCTCTCACAGTATGCTTTGCAGATAAGCAAGATGGACTCTGCTCCAAGTTTGGTTCACATGTCAAGACTGATGATGCCACACACACACATACTACAAGGGTATGTTTATCACTCACATAATAAGGCCTTCTAGGGAGAATGGTTCCCAAGCAGGTCCAAAAATGCACCAAGAGCAGGGAAAGGAGACTGGCTTAGGAGTTTTACTGTGTTTATAGGGTGCTGCCAGGTAATTATTTCCTCACAAGAGCAGTTATTTCAGGGCTTGAACCTGCCATCAGCAACAAAGGAGGAAGAATCAGGGCTTTCTTATCAGCTTATCCAGATGTGGGCAGGAGAGGAAAGGTGGGGGTAGGTGGGGAGAGATTAACAAAAAATCTTATATGCATATATGCATAACCCGTGGACTCAGACAATAGTGTGGTAAAGGTCTGGGTGGAGGGTGTAGGGGTAGAGTGGAGGGGGTCAATGGGGAAAAAAATGGGAGAACCTGTAATATTTTCAACAATAAAGATAAAAAAATGAATCAAGAAATTATGACACCCAAATCTTTAACCCCAGTCTGACTCTCCCCACTAGGTCCCAGTCTTGTTTTTATAAATGCCTCTCAACATCTTTTCTTGGATACTATCCATATAAAATTTACCATGGGTAAAACAGAAAGGTTTTTACTTTTTAGAAATTCTCCAGGCAACTTTATTTCTTAGAAAATATTCCCTACATCAGAAAATTACTATCCTCTCAGTTGCTTAGGCCACAATCTAGGAGTTATTATGTAAAACCCATACATAAAGCAACACTAAATTTTGTTGGTTCTTTTTTTTTAAATCCCTAATACATCTTATTTTCATCACATTCTGTTCCAGGTGTACTTCAAAATACAATCATTTTTCATCTGGAACAGGTTAGTACTCTCTTAACTGGCCAGCACTGCCTTGATTCTTAATCCCATCAAGTCCATTCCCCAGGCAGCATCCAAAGTGATTATCAGATCATGATACACCCTTCAATGAAAAATGTTTCCAAAGGCTTTCTGTAGTAACTAGAGTAAAATTAAAACTCCTTATTATAATATACAAAGAGCTGCATCAGCTTTCTTTTGCTTCTCTCTCTTGTCTCCCCAATTTCTCAAACCTTCTGACCTACACATTTGTTAGTTTATAAATAAGTAATCGATAGCCTTTCCAGCTCTCACAAGCAACTTGAAAGCAAAGATCTTGTTGCATGGGTTATTCAGCTCTGTATCCCTAATTTATCCTCATGAATAAACATGACATTCACCCCTCGCACAGTAGGGACTCACTAGATACTGAATGACTAATACGTTCTTGTTGGACAATTTGAGGTAGAACACTTTTGGAGCTGCATGTATAGTAGCAATGTTATGTGTTTTTTGCATCAAGAGATACAAAGCAATTGAGATATCAGTCAGTGCTTATCCTGTCCATGCCCACATTCTTGAATCAGGGCACTGCCTGACTGACCACAGTCCTTGCACAGTCACTGGTTATGTAATGAGTCACCATTGACTAGATTTGTAGTAGACATCGAATCCAAAGTAGCTCAATCCTTTGCTGGCCAAAAGCCTAAAATATAATCAGACACAAAAAAGTTTGGCTTGCCTGGCCTGTGGGGCTCAGTGGATTGAGCGTCAACCCATGCACCAAGAGGTCACTGCTTCAATTGTCAGTCAGGGCACATGCCCCAGTTTCAGTCTCAATCCCTAGTAGGGGACATGCAAGAGGCAGCCCAGCCAATCAATGCTTCTCTTTCATTGATGTTTCTCTCTCCCTTTTCCTTCCTCTCTCTCTAAAATCCATAGAAATATATTTAAAAGAGTTTGACTTAACAAAAGTTAGTAATTAGCTCAGACCATTGCATACCCTTTCCTGGAAATTTAAACTTATTTAGAATTTAAACTAAATTTAAAGATAAAGGAGGAGGTCAGCAATTGCTACCATGTCAGAAAAAAACATGGCATATTAAGTGGGGTATCACATTATTTGTGAAACATGAAACTGGGGATTCATAAATTATTGCTTCCGACATGTCCAGTGCCCTCTTGAATCAAGGTCTCCCCCTCCAGTTCTTTTCTCCAGCACTCCATGCCAAACGTAGTTACTGTTTTAGAATCATCAAGAGAAGTTTTAGCCAAACAGAATATTGAGAAAAGAGTGATATGTCACCTAACAAACTGAATATTGAGTGAGGTGTGTATGACCTGATAGAAGGTGGACAATAAATATCTTTTTTATTCAAAAAGAGCAGCATGTACAAAATATGGAAGCATATTTGCATGGGGCAATGCTAGTATGATTTCACTGCATTGGAATAAAATGCAATGAATGTGACAGCAGATTTTTGAAAAGTGGCTGAAGTATCTTTTTACACAGTTGAGGCAGAGAGAAAGAAAAGAGTAAAACTAAGCAGGTGACCAGATATTAGCTAAATGAAGAAAAAACACAAAAAAATGTTCAGTGTCAAAGTAGTGGAAACAAATAACATTTGTTTGGAAATAGCTGCAAGTTGAGTAAAAGTGAATGGAGGGCATATAATAAAGTTGGCTCCTCTTGCAGTAGTTTATTTGGAAAAAAAAAATCTGGCCTATCAGAGGAAATTTGTCTTTTAATATTATTTTACTATTTTTTTTCTCCTATTCTACAGCCATCCCATTTTTGTTCTCTCCCATAAAAGCCAAAAACGTTGCACACATGGTCTTCACCTGCTACCTTCAGGTTCTCTACAAATCCTCTCTCCTTCCTTCCCTCATTTCTTAATTCCCACCCTTCTGGCTTCTATATCTTTGCTGCTGTTGAAATATGTGGTATTTCCAGAGACTTCTTCCAACCCCCTTTTCAGGCTCTGTCCTTTGAGTTTCTCTGCTACACTTTAACAAAAGCCCCATCCTTCCCAACTTCTTAGATTCTTCCCTTTCCCTCTTATTGTGTCTTTCCCCAGCCCCCCTGCAGAGCACCCCCCCCCCCCCCCCCCCCCGTTCTCTGTGCATGGCTGTCCCTGCAGTATAGCTGTACTACAGTGCAGTTCTAGAGTACAGCAATACCCATGCAATCCCTCAGGCCCTTGTGCTTTGGAGATATGTTCTCATTGTTTCTGATCCAGATAAAATGCTTAAGAACATGGATCTTGGGCAGTGTCCAGGGGAAACCGTACATTTCCCATTGCTGTTGTTTTCCTTAGCTCTCCTAGGATAGATATAGATCACAATAACCCAGAAGACACACTGACTCTGAGTACCCTGATCAGTCCTGATTCTTTTCTATTTTAACTCTGCCTTCCCCAAATGGTGCAGCTTTGTAGATGGTATAGCAGATAGCAAATTTGTCTGTTAGTAACCGTTTGACAGTCAGGGTTTAATGTGAACAAGCACTCAGAAAATGTTTTTAAATGTTGCCCATATCTCCTAGGCTTGTGAAACTACTCTGCAAAGCTTTTTAGAAATGGGAGAATATTCTCGTTGGACTTCCAACACTTCCTCTTTCAACTGTGTTGGCAATACTAGGCAGCTCTTTGACTCTTGAACAGCCCCGTGGAAACCCACTTATTATTCTGACTATAACATACATCATGAGGGCTTGGAAAGATGTACATGAAATAAAAAGAAATAAATGAAGCTGGTTAACATTTACCAAAATTTTCTTAAGAATTTCAGCTCAAAGATTATTTCATAAACAGGAGTAAGTAAATGCAGTTCAAACAAAGATGTGGCTCAATTCTTTCCACCCAAATTGGTTTACTAATTTCCAGCTGTCATGTGCCTGTGGCTATAAAACTCCCCACAAACTGCATCCTGCCCCTGTGTGCTTTCAGTACCCATAGATTTTGGATCTGATTCAAACTCATCTGTAGGTCTGTGGTTTTAAGAACTAGAGAAATGAATGCAAGAATGCTCATCACAATGTAGCTTATAAATGGAATAAAAGAGCCATTCTTCCCATAGTAATTTAAAGCAGACACAGTAAATTTAGAGGGAAAAACAACAACACCCTGCTCTTTCAGAAAATAGTCTAATAAAAAAGTCAAGTTATCACACTTGTGTATTTGTATTAACACCCCCAAATACACAAATAGGCAGGCATACTTTCCTTAAATTAATTTTATCTTAATTTATTTATTCTGTCAACAATAGTTTACTGAGTACTTCTCTGTGCCAGGGATTGGGCTACATGCTAGCCACACACATTAAATAGACTTCATTACCCATTGGAAAGTCATTACATTGGGCTTTCATAGATAGAACAGGTGGTTTAATTTTGATAAGATTAAAAATAGGCATAAATTATGGTCCTCTTGCTTTAAGGAACATGGTCTAGTTGTGAAGATAAAACATATGCAAAAAAATGGACAAGCAGTAATAATAAAATGCACCACCATGAGATAAGATCCAAATGAGTGTTACTGGCAGAATTACCTTTGTAGGACTTTAGAACAAGCCGCCCCAAGATGTGCCTCAGTGGTATGCAAATTATTTTGAGCTAAAAGCAACCCAGACCCTGCAGGCTCAAGAAAAACTTCTATCTCCCTTTTAACTATCTAGAAGAATTTAAATTAGGGGTCTGGCCCATGATAAGAGTTATCATCAGAAGTGACTTTTTACCTATGTTGCAGGGCAAACTAATAATTATTGAGCATGGGCTCTCCCTGCCATTACTTTTCCAAAGCCCCAAGGCACTTTAACTCATCCCTAGCTCAGAATGTCATATATACCTCAGTTTTCCTTCTGTTTCTGATTCTCTCATGTATATGGGGTTTCTGTACACTTGTGTGTACTAAATTTGGTTATTTCCTCTTGTTAATCATATCATATCAATTTTATTATTAGATCAGCCAAAAGAACCTTAAAAGTAGAGGAAAGTTCCTTTCTCCCCTATGCCCTCAAACATATGAGAATATGGGAATTTCATTATAGATCTGTGTGTAAAGAATTCTGGAAGAATTGCTTTCTATCAAAACTTGATTGAGCCCAGATTTTAAAAGAATAACAAATGATTAAAAAGAATACTCCATATGCAAGGGAAGGCATCAACCATAGGTCAAAGCTGTTTTAAAAAACACCATGTTCAAGGTACTGGGATAGATAAATACATAAAAATAAACTAGTTTTCTTTTTAAGATATTTAATGTGAAATGAAGTTGTTATCAAATTAAAGAATAAGGAAGTTTTGTTTTATATTGAAAAGGACATGATATCAATATTAGTGAATAAAAAGACAGGGAAGTGGGACAGGCTAAGAAATCTTTCAAAGATATTGAGACCCTGTTCTGTGCAAAGCACTATGCCTTCCCTTAATAGCAGATACTGTTGGAGCCTCCCTCAGTTTCCCTTGTACAGGCCAGTACATAAATCCCACAGCTGTCGTAAATGTAGGCTGCTAAAAAGTCAAAACATTTCCCTTTTCTGGAAACTTTCTTTTGGCTTAATGAGACTTACTTTGATCTATTATCCATGTGCTACTATGGATTGCCCTTGGTCTTGAAATTATACTGTGGGGTCAGCCAATTACTGACTGAACTTGAGTGTGTCATTACTAATGGCAGGTCAATAAATGATAGTCCCTGGCTTGCACTAGCCTAGCAATTGCTAGGATTTTTATATGTGGTAAACTGAGATATAAGGCAGGAGGAAGACAATGTGTTAGCATATACAATGTTTCAGGTGTTTGAGAAGTATAGAGAAAATTGCTAACAACATGGCCTGTAGGATTGCTTCTGTTGATGCATTAAAGAGAGAATGCAACAGAGTGGTTGCTGCTATTGATGCATTAAAGAGAGAGTGCAACAAGAACAGATCTGTTTCTCACAAATTTAAAATAAACTGTGAAAATGAGATGGCCTCCTTGGCACCATTGAGAGGTTTTCACAGTTTGCATTCTAAAGGCAGGCAGAGGGAAACATGTGGGCCTGGAAAGAGAAGAGATAAGATAGAGAGCATTAGTAATATGGAGCATTTTCTCATGACATAGGATTCAACAACCTGGCAAGATCCCTGGAAGAAAAATTATAATAGGCTGATGGGTTAGCTCTTAGAAGCTGAGAAAAAGTGGTAGTCAGATATTCCCATTTCCACTTAAGATTTTAAAACCTGGAAAGAATATCACTTCCACCATTACAACACGATATTTTCTTGAAGCAATTAGCTGCAGTTATAGGATAACCAAATAGCTTGAAATCAAAGACTTCCTTACCTCCCCCATCCCAGGAAACCTAGGCAAGGAGATATAGCTAATATTTTGCTAAATTACTGAAGGTGAAATGTGGGTTAGTAAGGCTGTACATAAAACCTGGAAGCTCCAGATACATGGATAGTTTAAATTCACTCAATGTGAGGAGCTCAGCTGAGCTGGAGAGAACTGAGCCATCATATGTGGCTACAAGACAATGAAAGCTACAAGAGAAAAGGGAAAGAAACAGTGAATGAAGCCTTTAATCATTTGCCAGGATGGTATGAGCAAGAGTCTAAAACCAGAGAAAGTGACATTTCACCCCACCAATAGTTTCAGATGGATAGACACAGACATGGGGATGTTGAGGGAGCTCTGACAAAAGTTAAAAGACTCCTGCAGTTTTATGGAGGTGGGTCTGGGAGGAGGAACAAAAAGAAGGGGAGAGTGAAAAACCACTGAGTATTGAATTAGAGTGGAGAAAAGTATTGTCATGGTTCTCTGGCAAAGTGACCTCCAAATAGAGTCACTTGGTCCAGGAATATAGCTATGCCTATGAGCACTGCCAGCAAGGGTTTTCTGAGTCCTTGACTGTAACTCCTTTTAGAGATTGTATTGCACTGGCTGTGGACCAAGTCTTGTGTGAGGAGGGCAGCTTGCCCCTTATGAGTGTGGCCAGGTAAAGCCTTTGTAACTGTCTATGGTTGGGCCTGAAAAATTATACATGAGTTTTTTAGCATAGTGTCGGCTTCTTCCTCTAAGGACAGTCTCCATGGAGTTTTCAGTAGAACTACAAAGTTGGAACATATAAAAAACAACTTTTTGAGATCATGGATTTAATCCATCAATGTCAATAATTACATAAAATTTAAATTGTCTTAACACCCCAATTTTCAGATTAGATATTTGAAAATGTAAGAACTATGATGTTTACAAGGAATCCACTTAAAATACAGAGACATAAGTAAGTTTAAAGCAAAAGGATAAAAAATATATATAACATGCAGACACTGACCAAAAGAAAGTTAAACTAGCTATGGTACCACAAAGTAGACTTAAGAATATTTTCAGAGGTAAAGAGAGATATTATGTAATGATAAAGTTTATTCACTAAGAAGACATAAGAATCTTCAAACATGTATGCTCCTAACATCAGAGCTTTACTAGTGAGGCAAACACTGTGGAACTAAAATAAGAAATATATAAATTTGTGATTATAGGTGGATATGTCAAAATGCCATGCCAAAATTGATAAATTAAATGCACCAAACACCAAAAAAAAAAAAAAAAAATAGAAGAGGAGTTGGGAAACTATGACCAACTACTTGATTTTGTAAATAAAGTGTTACTGACTCACACACTTATTAACTTATTTATTGCCTGTGGTTGTTTTCACACAAATTTCTGAGTTGAACAGTTGTGATAGAGACAATATGACCTACAAGACTGAAGTGTTTACTATTACTTATTATCTGATCCTTTTAAAAACGTTTGCTGATTGCTGATATAGAAGAACTGAAAAACACTACCAATCAACATGACTTTTATGAACTATCATCCAATAACAACCATTTCAGATGCACATGGAACATTCACCAAATATATATTGTATTCTGGGTTATGAAACAAACATGAACAACATAAAAAGTAAAATCATGCAAAGCATGTTTCTCAACACACAACAGAATTAAACTAGAAATGCATAAAATGTCTTTATATATGTATATATACATACACACACATATATATATAATATGGAAAATGCTAAAATACTTGGAAATTAAATAACCTTTTAAATAATCCAGAGACAAAGATGATATCACAAGGAAAATCAGAACATATTTTAATGGCTTGATAATGAAAACACAACATTTCAAAATTTGTGGGATTCAGGCTATTTATAGAGATATTTAGAGCATTTAACATGTTAGAAAATTTAAAAAGGCATTAAATAATGATTAAGCTTTCAGCTCAAGAAATAAAAAGAGTAAATTAAACCTAAACTAAGAAGAAGGGAAGAAAAACTAAAGATAGGAGAATAAACTAATAAAATTAAAAGAAGATTTTTTTAAATTCATGAAACCAGAGTCTGGTGCTCTGAAAATCCCAACAACTTAATAAATCTCTAGCCAGACTGACACAGTAAAAAAGAGAGAAGACTCATATCAGCAATATCAGAGATAAAAAATAGAACATCACTACAGAGCTTACAGACCTTAAATGCTTAATCAAATATGATGAGTACCTTCATGCTCCAAAATTTGATAACAAATAAAATGAACACATTCTTTGAAAAGCACAAACAATTAATGCTTGCAGAAGAATAAAAAGAAAACTTGAATAATCCTATATCTATTAAAGTCTTTGATAGCTTCACTGGCAAATTTCATTAAATTTTAGGGGAAAATAATACAAGTAAATAAGAGATAAACTGTTTCTCAAGTTTATTTATGAAGTCTGCATAACAAATTCAAATGAATTATAACAAAATCATAAACCAATATCCACCATGAACATATACATAATTATCATTCTAAAATACCAACAGAATGCAGAAATTATAAAAAAGCTAATTCATAATGATCAGTTAAGATTTACCTTAGGGCCCGGTCAGCATGGTTCAGGGGTTGAGCATTGACCTGTGATCCAGGAGATTACAGTTCAATTCCTGGTCAGGGCACATGCCCGGGTTACGGGCTCGATCCCCAGTGTGGGGTGTGCAGGAAGCAGCCAATCAATGACTCTCATCATTGATGTTTCTATCTCTCTCTCTCCTTCTCCCTTCCTCTCTCTGAAATCAATAAAAAAAATTAAAAAAAAAGATTTACCTCAGGAATGCAAGGTTGATTGCAATATTTGAAAATCAATCAACTCAATTCATCATGTTAATATACTAAAAAAAAATCCATATGACTTTTGCAACAAACATAGAAAGCATATTTTAAAAAGTTCCATTCCCATTTATGATAAAAATTCTATGCAATATACAAATTAAGAGAATGTACTCAACTGAAGGCATCTACCCAAAACTACAGCCAGCATCATGCTTAATCATAAAATGCTCAATATTTTCCCCTACAGTCAGGCATAAGACAGGAATCCCTATTTTCAAGAATCCTATTGAACATTGTACAGAAGGTTGTAGTCTGTTCAGTAGAGCAATAAACTGTATAAAATATGTGTAGATTAGAAATATACAAATTAAGTGCTCTATATTTGCAAGCAATTGTATTGTCAATGTAGAATATCTGAATTTTCAAAAATGTTACTGTAACAAATGAATTAATATGATACAGGATATAAGTTCAATATAAAAAATCAATTGCATTTTTAATTAATATTATGAACAATTGGACATTAAAATAAAAATTACTTTTTTACCATAGCATCAACAGAACACAAATTTTTATTTATAAATCTAAAAAAAAAACAAATGCATGCAAGATCTGTGAGCTGAAAATTCCAAAACATAAATGTGAGAAATCACAGGCTTAAATAATGAAAAAGACATAATGAGTTAATAGATTTTTATCAATATGGTTATGGTATCATTTATCATATCATATTTGATCTACAGATGCCTAACAACCCCAATAAAAATTCCTAAATCTGTTAACTAGATTAATGGAATTTTTCAAAAAAGCACAAAGTTGGAGAGCTCATTCTACCTGATTTTAAGACTTACTATAAAGGTATATTAATAATTTAGGAGTTCATACTACCTGATTTTAAGACTTACTATAAAGGTACAGTAATAAAGTCAACATAGTAATGAATAGAATAAATGCATAGATAAATGGAACAGAATAGACTCCAAAAATAGAACCACACAAATCATTTTTTGTAAACTTCAAAAGCAATTCAATTGGAAAAGAACAGTCTTTCATAAATTATAATCCACATACACAAAAGTTTTGTAAACTCTCTTGTCAGTTGTTTACAAGTCTTTTACAAGTATAATTTTTCTTGGTAAATTTTAAATACTCATATTGACTTTGATACATTGCTGTTTCATTACATCTTTCTTGAATATCAATTTATTTTTGTTTGTCATGACTGAGATCCATTGTATTTCTTGAATCTGAAAATTTATGCATTTTAACACTGGAAAAATCTTTATGTTCTCAAACATGGTATTCTTAATACTGCCAAGTTTCCTTCTGCATCTATATCTCTACTTCTATCTATCATCTATCTATATCTATCTATCTATCATCTGTCATCTATCTATCATCTATCTATCTATCTATCTATCTATCTATCTATCTATCTATCTATCTATCTATCTATCTAATCTATCTATCATCTATCTATCTATATCTATCTATCTATCTATCTATCTATCTATCTATCTATCTATCTATCATCTATCTATCTATCTATCTATCTATCTATCTATCTATCTATCTATCTATCTATCTATCTATCATCTATCTATTTATCATCTATCATCTATCTATCTATCTATCTATCTATCTATCTATCTATCTATCTATCATCTATCTATCATCTATCTATCTATCTATCATCTATCTATCTATCATCATCTATCTATCTATCTATCATCTATCTATATCTATCTATCTATCTATCTATCTATCATCTATCTATCTATCTATCTATCTATCATCTATCTATCATCTACCTATCTATCATCTATCTATCTATCATCTATCTATCATCTATCATCTATCTATCATCTATCTATCTATCATCTATCATCATCTATCTATCTAATCTATCATCTATCATCTATCATCTATCATCTATCATCACCTGTCTAGCTATCATCCATCTACTTATCTATCTTCTCAAATATTTTGATCTCAAAAACTCTTTTCACACACACAAAAATTTGAAAATCATAGTCTAAGGAAAACATTCCTCTATTTCTCCTTTACAAACACACACTCACGATACTTCTGAAACCAGATGTGTGGGTTTTCCCCCAACACTAAGCAATTCTCTGAAACCATCTGGGTGTCCTACACTTCAACTTATTCTGACACCAACTGGAGTTAGTGAAGACTTACATGTTAAGAGCTCAGTCTTACAAGACTGCCCCTCATCCACTTCAGATGTCAATTGCAAGTAGTAGGTCCCTAAGTTACCCACAAGTTTTATCTGACTTGATTACAAATTGGAGGTTCCCATAGCCACCTCCTTGGATCTGATCATTTTCTGGAACAGCTCACAGAACTCAGGGAAACATTTACTTACATCTACCAGTTTATTATATAACAAAGAATATAGTAAAAGATACAGATGAAGAAATACATGGGCCAGGCCTGGTGATCACCATAGGAGCTTCTGTGGAGTTGGAGTGCACCATCCTCCCTGAATGTGAATGTTATTCATCAACTTGGAAGATATCCAAGCCCCTTACTTTCAGGCTATTTTACAAAAGCTTCATCTCACAGGCATGATCAATTATTAATTCATTCCCCAGCCCCTCTCTCCTTCCTGGAGGAAGGGAGGTGGGGGTAGAACTGAAAGTTCCATGTTTCTAATCACTGCTTTGTCTTCCTGATGACTAGTCCCTATCCAAGCATCATGACCTTAGAACAAAGACATTCTTATTTAGAGCTGGGTGTCAGACTCTCCTACTACTTAGGAAATTACAAAGCTCTTAAGAGCTGTGTCCGAACCAAAGTCAAAGACTAAATATTAGAACAAATGACTTTCCTAGAACCCCCATTTACAAGGGTTTTAGGAGAACTGTGTCAGGAACAAGTCAAAGACCAACACATATATTTCTTTCTTATTATTTCACCATCCCCAAAAGTTTTTGTTTATTCACATAAATGTCTATCAATATTGACTCATTAGAAACTGAAAAAATGTTAAGGTACTTATTGATGAACTTAAAATCATTAATTTTAAAATAACAGTAATAAATCCACTCCTGGATCATTGAAATCTTCTAGCAAGTTTACACCATTTTTGCTTTTGCAAATATCAAAATAGTAGAAAATTTATTAATATTCTACTATTATCATAAAAATAATTTTGACTTAGTGGACTCCTTGAAAGCATCTCAAAATTCTATAAGTATCTACAGGACACTTTCAAGAATAAGAAAGTGTCTACTATCATAAGATGGATAGTAGAAGCATAGCACTTTTTCTGTTTACAGCAGTTGTGTACCATCTGGTTTAATCCATCAAATGAATTTTTATTTATATATATTTTTTATTTGGACAAATTATCTTGTTATTTTTCATAGTTTTGTTTTATTTTTATGGTCTCTAATTTCTTAACTGTTTTCAATAACATCTTTCATATTGTGTATTCCATAACAAAAATTTAATATTTAATCCTTAATTAATTACTAATCTGTGGATCTAATTGTTTTAGTACTTGCTCATTGTGCCTATTCTCTTTGTGTGTGTGTGCCTTTTCTGTTGTTCTATCAAGGGTTTTTGTTCGTTTGAATTCCATATGTAATTCTTTAAGGCCTGTGTCCAAGATGCCCTCCTCCAGAGAGAATTTGCATTAGCTGTGGCTGACTAGCCAGAAAGTATTATAAACCTAGGTCAGCCTGATGCTTTAATATGTTTGCTTCATCAGATGCATTTGGGGATAAGTCGGTTATTCTGCTACTATGAAGTCAGGCCACAAACCTTCATGAGAGTTTACCTCACAGTTACAAACATTCAGAGGTGATATTTTTTCCTCTGTACTCAGAATTAAATTTGAGAAAGACAATCTTGTATACTGTCTCCCTTTGCACAGCAGGGTTTTCTATGTAAACGTTTCATGGAGAGTTTAGCCTTTTGATATCCCAGTTTTATGTGTCTCCCTCTGAACTTCTCACCATGTGTAAGTCCTGGATTTTTATTCCTGTCTCTAGACAGCTCTTAAGCTAAAACTTAAGGTCAGAGAGGCTCTGAAATTGCACTCTGGGCAGGGGCTAGCTCACCTCATGAATCCATGTTTTTGCTTGTTCTGTTTCCTGACTTTCTTACCAGTTCACCGGTGCCTATAAAGTGATATTTTTTAAATTTTATCTAATCTTTTTAGGTATAATGGGAGCTTGTTTGGAATATTTCAACGTATTCTCCACTCACACTACAACCTGGATTCTGCATCTAAAACTCCACTGCTTTTGCCAGTTTACAAATTATATATTCATTTTTATGGCTTAATTATATACAGCTTCCTGGCCATGGTCAGAATCTATACAGCTGTTGCTTCCTTCTCAAACCATCCTCACCCTCTTCATTACTCAATTACTTTCTACCATAATAGTCCATCTCAGACTACTCTAATAGCTGTCTTCTTGTACCTAACTGTGTGAACCACTGCTTCTTCCCAGGGCACCTCCCAAGATTTCAAATTCCGTATTATTTGTTTTACTTACCACACCTCTTTTCTTTGCTTCAATTCATGTATCTAATTGCCTATCTGATGCAAATACTTGCATATTTTCCTGACAATTCAAATTTAACATGGTCCCTGAAATTAATTTCTTCTATTCAAGGTTAAACAATCTTTATTATATAATATCTTATATAGCAATATTATATATGTGGTTTTTGAAACATACTAATGAAACAAACACTTATTAACCTACCAACTAATAACATCACTAAAACATAACCAATAGCATTGAATCTCTACTTTAGTACTTCTCCTTATTTCTTACTTCTCCAATGGCTATTTTGAATTTTTTTATTAGTCATTCTCTTGTTTTAGACAAATAGTTTTAGAACATATATGTATACCTAAATATGTATCTTATTTGTTTGGGGTGTTTACAAAAATAGCATCACAATTTGTATATGTATGTAAGTTAGTTTTTCCATTTAAAATTTTATTTATAAGATTTATTTTTCTTGGTGGTGTAATACTAGTTTATTTTTTTCATTTATGCATAATATTACACTGTGAATATACCATAATTTATTTGTGTCTTTCTTGTCAATGGATATTGGGTTGTTCTGTAAAATTTGCTGTTAAAAACAATGCTATAAGATGTTCCAGGCTCATACTTGGTTATGTTTTGTGCTTGGTGGTTCAATGAACCTCTTGAGAGTTTGCCAAGTCTATTTACAGAACCCAATACTGTGCAAGTGTTTCTATAGAATGTATGCCTAGAAGAGAAAGGGGTTATGGGAAATATGCATCTTCTACTTTATATAATAATACTAAATTTTTGCTCAAATGGTTTGCTCTATTTGACAATCCAATCAACAGTTTACTTAAGTCCTGGTTGGCTGTTCCACATGTTTGCAAAGAGTTGGTATAATCAAACATCTATATTTTTGCCAACCTAGGGTATGTAAGATGTATCTAATAAAAGTCTTCATTTTCATTTGCCTAATTACTGATATAAGTGAACAGTTCAATTGACCAAATTTCATTTTTCTGTTAAAAAAAGTCTTCATATTTTTTCTGTTATGTATTTTATGCTATTTGTCTTTTTAAAAAAAAATGATTCTAAGGAGTATCTCATGTATTCTAGACATTGATTATTTGATATATGTTATAAATAGCTTCTCGTTTGCCTTTTCACTTATAGTTTTTAGCTATTTGGTTTTGATATGACAAAAAATTATATTCAGCCATATTAGTAACATGATTTCTGCAGTTTATTTGGATTGCTCTTATTTGTTATATTTTTTATCATTACCCCCATTAAAAACTAAACACTAGGAATCGAACACAGTGCTTATATTGTTCAATGTAGTATCCTTTATTCATGTTAGAGGCCTTGAAGCAATCATTAAGTGCATGCTGAATAGGAGTTAGTTCTACCATTTGTAGAGATCTATATATGAAATGAGCAGCCATTGGCATAGTCAGTAATTAAGTAAAAGTGTTTTTGTGCATAGAGTATCAAAGCAGATGCTCAGAAAAATAAAAGAGACATATAAGATGTGGCTCTGTACCCTTTAGGCATTTTTATAGCTACAAATTTCTTTCTTTTCACAATTGGATCCATAATTCCTTTATTTAGTCTACTTTGAGCATTAGACTAATATAATTTTTTAATACCTAAGGCTGTCTTAAAAACATTTTCAACATTTGTTTTACTATGTGGTATTTATTATGTAAAACAACACTAATGTAGCTTGTATCTCCAGAAAATTATTTGAAACACCTGCACTTAACTTTCCTGAGCATTAGGAAAATTTGCCATATGTTCTCACTCCATGAACCACCTACATTGAACATTTTAAAAAACACTAGTAATACAAAAACAAACCTTTCAAATTATTACCTCTGTTTATAACAGTTAAGATGTGGAAAGTATATGAGCACAGTTGAGTAGAAAACTAATTTTGCTCCTTTAAGCATGGAAAACATCCACTTTTACTTGAATTAAAAAAAAAAAAAAATCAATACAGTTATTTTATGAATAACCAGGGAGATCTGGGAATAATGCCAAACACTGTGATGTAAAATGTTAAAGAACAAGAGCAGGTGGAGAGTTTTCCCTTATAGAACATTTAATATTGCCTGGCAAGACAGACCAAGGTTCAGCAAATGTTGCTCAAATCAGCAAAAATGGCATATCTATTATCCCACCCACCAGAATCATCTACTCCCTAGAACTCATCCATAACTCATCACAATTCATAATGATAACTACCAATTTGTTTTGTGCAGATGTATTTTAAGAATATTCTAAAAAGTTAGATGTTGTAAGTGAATTTTTCATTATTATCCAAACATAGGACTTAAGGTAATTTTGTTAACAGCAAAACTGTGTTCAACCAGGTAAACATTCCATGATATTGCAAACTAAGTATACCATATGTTAATTTAAGTCAATATTTATATTTTGCTACCTTTTTACCTAGGCTTCTGCAAAGCATATTTCTTTTGATAAAACTTTTATATATATATTAAAAGCAAGACTAAAATATTTAATTAAATATAGTTTTAATTGACTTGCTTCAGAAGAATTATTTAAAAGATAGGGAAAAAAGCTAACAAATATGTTTATAAAAGCAGGTTATTTTCAGTGAACTAACATTTATAATATCCCTAAAAAAATAAGTTCTTGAAATAATGTCAAAAATAGTCATTTGGGCAAAGACAGTGTCAGTCTGAGAGTGCTGGTGAAGTGATTATATGTATATATGTACATATATGTAATATAGAATGCTATACATTAAATACATCATATATATGTATATGCAGAGCTGGTTAATGGTGCTAAACCAGCCAATCAACAAGTCTCTCCTAGGTCTTGGAGCTAACAATAGGTATAGTGCTTGAATCTAGGCCTTTCAGATGAAAACTCCTTGAAATTTATCACTACATTTTGATTGACATGAAGAGAACAAGACAGATTTTTGAGATATTCTACACTTGACAGTTTGTGGAAATCAGCTGCATGTGGAAGAGAATGGATTTGATGTAGGTAAAGAAAATGCCCATAACAACCAAAGAAAAGAATATAATTGCAGAAAGTAGCTACTACCTTAGAGGTGAGGGAACAAAGGGAAGCAGTTGTTCCTATCAGAACCAAACAGAGAAACTCAGAGGAGGGGTTCTGCGGATTTGGGGCTGAGGAGTGTGTCCTGCTGGCTCCTTCAGAGTTTAATAAACCTGGTTCTGTGCATGCACTGAGAAGCTGGATCTGGAACCAGCTGCTGCTAGGATGGTGCTCACAGAAATAACAAACAAATGACCAGAAATCACATTCTCCCTTCCTCTTACTCACCAATCTCTCTGTGTTGTTACCCATAAATACTAAGAGGAAGCCAGTTATAAAAGAGAAATGAAATTTGCAGATTACTTACAAATTCTGATTTTTTTTTTTAAGTAGATTTGTTTCTGACACAGACATAGTACATAGCTAACACAATTATATGGAGGCTACAGTGACAATGAGTAGCTTAGAGGTGTTGGTGCTGATATGGAGGAAAATAAATTCAGAACTAAACCAGTTCAATTTACAGCATTTGTGAGAATGCTTTATGCACATCTGTAGCATAGGGGAAATATTATTCAAGACATAGTTTTCATCTATTCATCCAACATTGGTTTGTTCATTCATTCATTCAATATCACACTGACATATAGGTAATAATAAAACCAAGGGTAGGGTAATAACATCAGATAAATAAGAAATATTGATAAAAGAAGAGCTAAGGCTATAAGTCCTAGGATCTCCCTTTCTAAAAGGCAACTTAAAACAAAGTACATAAAGTAAGAAATTAAAAGATAAAGAGACTCAGGATGTTTACTAGTTACAATGTTCAACCTTGGCTACTTAGCTTCTTTGCACCTCAATTTTTTGTTTTGTTTTGTTAAATAAATAGAACAAAATTTGCTTCATAATATTGTTTTGAAGATGAAGAGAATCAGTGGTAGATGCTTAGAATAATGCCAAATACATTGTAAGTGTCCAATCAATATTACTTTTTATAGTAGTTACAGGAATGCCAAAATAAAAGACATCAGCAGAAAGTTACTCCTACTATTGTTAAATAAATAATTGGAATTAAGACATATGTACTGAATCTCTACAACATATATTTGATTTACTATTTTTTGCTCCTGTGTATGGCTGCTCAGGTTGTGTACTACACAATCCCGTGTAGGCCATTCACACGATGGCATCTTGCAATGAGACAGCCAAGGTAATTCTCCACTTGAGTAAAGTATACAGCTTGTTTTCTGCTTAAATACATACTAAATGTTATTCAAGACTCTTGCAATTATACCTGTTGCTTCCTGGTTTATATGTGAGAGGATTAATAACAGAATAAATAAGAGAAAAGTTAATTCAAATGCATGTACATATATATATAAGCTTTAAATTTATTTTAGAGAATTTTATTAAACTTGTGAATTAAGACATAATTTGACCAGTAGATGAGTGGATAAAAATGCTGTGGTACCGTTACACAATGGAATACTCCTTGGCTGTAAAAAAATAAAGAGGAACTCTTACCTTTTGCAACAGCATGGATGGGCCTGAAGACTATTATGCTAAGTGAAATAAGCCAGTCAGAGAAAGACAAATACCATGTGATCTCACTCATGTGAAATCTGAACAAAATATACTGACAAATAAAATAGAAACAGAGGCGTGGGTACATGGAACAGACTGACAGCTGTCAGAGGGAAGGGGTGTTGTGGGGCGCTGGGTAAAAACGGTGAAGGGATTAAGTAATATATATATATATGTGTGTGTTTGTGTTACATATATATTTTATAGAGAGAGATAGATATAGATGGTATATAGAGATAATATAGATATAGTTATAGATGATAAAGATATACATATACATAGACACAGAAAACAGTGTGGTGATAGCCAGAGGGAAAGAGGGTAGAGTGGAGGTGGAGGTGGGCAAAGGAGGACAAAATGGGAACAGAAAGAGACTTAGAGACTTAGCCTGGCCGATGGGTGCATGGTGCAATGTGCAGATGACATTTTATTGAGTTGTACACTTGAAGCCTGTATGGTTTTGCTAACCAATGTCACCCCAATAAATCAAAAATAATAAAGAAAAGAAATAAAAGATGATGTTAGTGTGAAATCAGATATTTTAAGTGCAATGAAATATCTTCAAGTTAGGTAGGAGCATTTATGAAGAAATATACATCTGGAAAAATGTATAAGGTTATAATCATTATTGACAACTTAGCAAATGAACAGTACCCAAGTTGGAAAAACAGTAGTTGGAAATGCAAGGTGTGATTACTAGGTTGATAGGTAGTTTCAAAATACTGGATAATAATTTAGATGTTTCATAATTCAGTTTATTTTACACTCTACATTCTCACAAAAGGAATAGCTTGGTATATTTTCATATGTCATCTTCTCTCTTACCTTATTGCCAGTATTAGGAGCTACAGTTATATTACTCAATATTGTGCCTTCAGGAGCTTTTCTATAGAGATATGTATGAAAAGTAGTCTAAAAAATGATTGCCACAATTCAGATATGTTCCACATAATAGAACTCTGAATGCTTTTACTTAATTTGCTCATTTACGCAATACAGTCCATTTGGAAATAACTTTTTTACATTTTCCCATCTAAAACTCACCTAATACAAACTTACCTCATTGCAGTTGTATGGAGGTGGGTTAGATTTGAACTGCTAGCATATTTCAACTTGCCTAGAAATGTATGAGAAATCTGCTGTCTAGGAAAAGACAGGTTATGTTTGAAAAATATACACTACAACTAATTTTACCCCTGATGATTTCATCTTTACCCATGGAATACAAAAATTGGGCCAAATTTAGAAATATGTGAGTAAAAATAAGAGCTTGGTTCATATCATTATTTGCCTCAAATAGGAGTATTTTATAAATACCTAAGACAGAATAAGTATCAAAATGATGTAATACACAATCCTCAAAAAGAACAAAGCCAGGTCCAAATGCAACTCCTTTTTTTCCTTCTTAAAAATTTTCCAAGTGGGGGTGGGGATGAGTCTACTTATTTCACTTTCCTTGATATCTCATAGTTGAAGAGATCCTATTAACAACTTCTTTAAAACTTGAGGTTGTTCAGTCATAATTTAAAAGTCTTAAAATTCATATTATGCAGAGCCTAGAGTTAAGTTTAATTTACTATTTACTGCAACGGGTAAGTGGTTAACTTTGTTTTACTTCACTTACTAAATTATATATGTACATATTACAGCTAATATCAAGAACAAAATAATTGGTACTATTCTCTCTTTTTATTCTCACTTTAATCAGTATAAATAAAACTTAACTTTTAATGTTACAATTTACTAGCTATTGTGATATTTTCTTTTTTTAATTAAACTATTATATATCTTTCTCATTGTTCTATAAATTATCATAAACATCTATATTTTTCTTCAGCAATATTCATCTTATTATACTTATAATTTTATGCATAAACTAAATAATGTATAAATCAATAAATTAACTTTTTGAGAAAAACCCGTAATAAAAATGAATAATGTTAATTTGGAGAGTGTATATATTATTTTTAACAGCAGTCTGAAATACTAATTTTTCCCATTTATTAACCTTAGATGCCCAGAAATTTACTGTCTAGCAATTAATAAAGTCCAAATATGCAGAATAATGTGTACAAAGTAAATTGAATATGAATAGAAAGATTATAGAAAATTATATTTTGAAATAATTTTTCACAAAGGTAATATAAAAATAGAACAATAAGTATGTTCTAGTTTCAAATCCTTTTTTACAAACATTAGTATCAACATACTATATCATTTTTATTGCAATTAAGAGAAAATTGTGCCTTGTTTTTCACCATATTTTTATAGATAAGGAAGCATTATAATATTTCATCAAGGCCAGCTCTGATGTCCTCCGAGAATAGAGTCTATAAGTACAGGGGAAAATAGTTAATTACTCAAAATTGATATTGGAAGGTAAAAGTGACAAGTTGGCTTTGATTCAACTTGACTCATATGATGCGATTAAACAATCACACATTTGAAGGTATAAGTGAAACTTGGTGAAATTCTTATTACTAGAATGTCAGCTTGACTGGTATAATAGTTATCTATGTATAAATAAAAGAGTTTCTGAGACCTAAGGGCTTGGCTTAGTGAACTGAGAATCCAAATTAGAATGCCTAGACTGCCTGGAGCCACAGGTTTAATTCCTGTCAACCAACTCCTTCCTCTTTCTGAAGCAGATAAACCAGGTACCAAAAAGCAGCTTTTTATGAGGGGTGGAGTGGAGATCTCTCAATGACACCTATTCTTTTCCAAACATTAAAGATTATTTTGTCTGTCTTAGGCAATAGTTCAACTTTGTATTTTCCACAATTCTGGGACCCAGACCAAAATATCAGGTGGGCCGACAAACAGCAGATCCCAATAGGGTATTTGAAATTTTTTAATATTTTCATTTATTTTATTGACACATTTTTAAAGGAATTAAGGATAGGATAATTTTGTACAGACTCAAGGATGACCTTTGATAATTAGATATTTACAAATTACTTTGATCATTCAGCTAAGAGTTACAAAGGAAAAATAAAGCATCCAGTGGGAATCTTGAGTGGAAGTCCTGGGTCAGGAGGCAAACGGGATTCAAGGAAATGCAAAAGCTATGGTACCCAGGGGGGTTTTAATCACTCAGACATCTGTTAGGCAGCTAATGCAACCAGGCACGCGCACCTCATTAAAGGTAGTCCTCACTTATTCAGATGACAACATAATGGTCCAGAAATCATAAGAATTTAACTGGTGGACTGAAACATCTTTTTATTTACTTTTTTTTTGAAAATCTGAAGGTGAGAACATGAACGTAACAAAGCTTGTCTTTTCTCACAGGAAAAGCAAGAGTACCAACAGAGTGAAATTGCACACTGTTCATTTCAAGAAGGTAAAGAACAGTGATCAGGCCAATTTATTTAAAAAGTAATTTAGGTTTGGGGGATAATAAATAAAGAATAAAGAGAATAAGATCAGGCAATCAATACATTTCTCGCATAAGTTAATGAAAAGAAACCAAAAATTCCCTGAAGAATACAACCAATAAAATGACAAAGTACATAGATAATAGCTTTCCTTTTTATTTTGGTAAAAAAAAAAAATTATTAAATCTGATGCAGATTTCTCCCTACATATTTTTTATTATTTATGTTAGCCAAAAGAAATAGCAGTATTAAAAGTTCTTAAGTAAAAGAAGTGTTAACTAAGAACCAGAGGATTTAGAAGCTTCTAGATTGTGTTCTTATGTATTGAGTTTACTGAAAGCATAAGAAGGGTTAATGGGCCACACAGAAATTATTCCACCTGCTTTGAAATAATCAGTTAAGCATCATTGCAAGAAGCAAAATCTACTGAAAATATTACTTTTTTGAGGCCAATGTATCATATTTAATTCAGAGTTGTAAGCAATAATTTTACAGCCTTCTTAAACTAAGGCCATTACAGAGTTATTTGGGTAAGTATAAGGTGTCTCCAGAAAGTGAAAAATAAAAAATTGTTTTTAAACTCCTCTCAGCAGCAGATGAGAACAGAACACACAGATAAGTATATTTCTCAAAATACCTGCAAGGAAAAAGTGACTAAATCTTTTATTGAAGCCTCATATACCCACATAATGCCAAAATATTTTAGTACGAATATGTCTATTTCAGAAATCAAGAGTTGTTTGTGATAGACAATTATTCCTTTATTCCTTAGAAAAACATTCAAAACAAAGCAACAGCAGCTGCTCTCTCTGAATGCGGGATAGTAGCCAGCAATTCAGTCTATAATTACATATAATGGACATCAATTTGCCTGTCGAGATTTATCAGTTTGCAATATCCCAGGAATTTGCAGGTGTTACAGTTTTGCCACATCCAGCCATTGAAAGCAGTAGGAACCGTCAAGATTACCAACTTCTTACACAGAAAATTTAAATAGGCCCCTAAGATATATCACTAAACATATGACTTGTGCTCACAAAAAGGCAGCCACCAGATTTCCAAGAAAATGAAGCGTGTCACAGTGATTGCAACAGAAAATTCACTAAACAATAGATTCCAACAGGAGTGCTTAAAAGAATTGTAGTTTATAATAAAGGCATTGAGAGGTCCTTTGTTCTATCTTTGCTACCTGAAAAAAATAATTTGATTACAGAAGCTGTCTGTCATTTAGTCTTTTACACAGCATACTGCCTCCATTAACTTGTAAGAACCTCAAGGGCAAGGAGTAGACTTTATACTGTGGAGGCTATATTAATGAACCAAAAAATATAGGTCTGTTACAGGCACAAACTATTTTAACTTGTTATGTCTTAGAAATTTGGGAATATATGATGATTGTGCTTATGCACTTTTAAGTTCTTAATAACTCCTAGCACTCTATCTTTCATATAGAAGTTAATTAGAAAGTGTTATTGAATGAATGATGGAATTAATTAAAATAGTAATTAAAGCTATAACTTATTTAATAGTAATTAATTTAATAGTAATTAAAGTTTTCTTCTAGGTTTAGGATTATGTCTTACCTACATGATTAGAAGTGTTTCTACATTTCTAAATGTTAACTTAGTGGTAAGTAGCATACAATAATTTATTCAGCATTGCTGTATCATCTTATTGACATGAATTAAAACTAAAGAGATTAATCTATGAGTCTCTTTTAAGTGAAGTTTCAATAGGTGCATAATCAAGTACGAAAATATTTAAATTTTCATTGAAATCTCATAATAAATAGAAAAAGGTTTACATTCACTAAAAAGATAAAATTTGCATATTACCCTATAAATATAGCCTGGATTAAAACCTACAATGTGATTAAACAAAAAGTGATACAGATTTCCCAATTTTTGGTAAAATGAACTTCACTATATTTATCTAATATCTAAATAGTTATGCAAAATTAGAAAAAATAATTTACAGATTATTTCTTCTACTCAAAACTAAAAATCCTTTGCTTACCAGTTTAACTTTTATTTTTTATTATTATATTACTTGAATATTAGACACAAAATTACTTTTAAACTTTAATAGTTTGTTATGTCCCATAACGTCTAAACAACTAATTAAATGAGTCACTTCCGTGAATTAGTTAATCAATTTCAGTAGTAAAAAATAATTAAGTGGGTCAATTAACTAGTCAGTGCAGCTGGAACATTCCAAGAGCTGTACAATAACATTATGTCAATTTCATTGGATTCATAAGGTCACCTAAATTATAAGTAGATATTTTAGTGGGTTTCCACTATAATAGTCCTTTTCTTTTGACCTAAGAAGAGCCTATCTTCTACTTTGGTTTCCATTAAATGAACCATTTATTTTTAAAAGCATTTGCTCTACAGCTATAAACTTTGTAAACACATGCCCATTAGATGCTAATAGTCCATCTTTGAAAATAAAATTATCAGGTTTAGAAAAAAGGTTGTTTAACTATCTGTACGCATGTGTATGTATGTATGTTTTATATAGAGAAAAATAACTACTGTCTACACCAGGCTCCAGGTTTCACTTAATAGTTGGCAGTTTTTAATAGCCATTACTTAACATCTAATTAATAAATAACTGCTTATTCAGTATAATGAAGAGATAGTTTACTTTTTTTCTTCTGTAAGATAAATATGCTATTATTTCAATCAAGTTCCTTTGTAGAAATATAGAATTTAGAAAAATACAACCTTTTGTGTTTATAATTTAAGAGTTTGTCTCCGGTTTTACTTTTGAACATTCACTTGTGCTCTGAATCATTGCTATGATTTTCTCCTCCCTGTGCAGGTTACTAAGCAATTATTTTTCGACTTCAAATCCTATTTTTTACACTTTGCTTTGTGCGGTCTAGGCTGTGACTCTGAGAACCCATTTCTCTATTACCAGCTGAGTCCTTGTTAGATTTTACTAGGGGGTGTTGGGAAGTCTGGAAGGAGAAGGGACTCACTCTTCCTGTTTCTGCTGTCAGCATTGCTCCAGCAATCATTCTTTACCCTGGCAGTAGAAGCTGGGTTGCAGCTTGCTCCCCACAGTCGAGGAACTAGCCTCATTCTGTCCCCTCTGAAATATCAGCAGTAACTGGGTGCCCCCCTTCTCAGAGATCTAAGTCTCAGATGTGGAGGGGCCCTCATCTGACCTGCTGAGCTACCAGCCCCAGCTGAGCCCTGCCCTCTCCTCAGAGCACTGGGCTCCGTCTAAGACGGGAGGGGCCCTCCTTCAAATTCTAGACGGGGTCCAATCTCAGTCTTTTCCCTTTGTCTCCCAGCCAATGGAAACTGCTTCCTTCAGTCCCTTCCTCTGTGATATCTCAATGTTCTCCATTTGCCTTTTCACTTCTCAGAACCTGCCAAGAATTTCTTATATTAAATGTCTTCACTATTAAAATACTTGGTGTTTATTTTACTGGCAAGACCCTGATTGAACCCTTACTAATTATGACCAACCATTTAGTTATCTTTCATTTGTGTAAAGCAATGTAAAGAGTAAAATTTAAAGTAAACTATACTTTAAACTGTTTTTAAAGCCCATTGTTTAACTTAAAGTCTATATTCATGTTTTATTTCTCTTTAGCTACATTATATCTATTTTTGAATCAAGTAATTGTAGAAATGTAGAGCTAGAATAGATTTTATAGATCATCTGGCCCAGTGCTAATATGGAAAACACCTGAAGTCAGAGTGTTCTTTGGGGATTTTTCATATCCATAAAAACAACTATAAAATAATGACATATTTAATTCTCTCATATGAGCTGAAAACATTTTTACCAGCAGAAATATGACTACATTATAACTGTTCAAAAGAAATTATATCCTAAGGTACAGAAAAGATGAGATGGTGGTTACAGCATGATTTGCCATTTGTAATTACTTTCATTAATATTGCTTACGCACTGATTTGTATGCAATATGGTTTGCTGATGTTTATTAGCTGATAAGTTGTAGCAAAGGTCTAAGAACCACTACTGAGGGAAAAAAATGGTAAAGTTAAGAAAAAATTATGCATTATTTAATTGTAGTGCTGGAATAATTCAATCCACTTTCTGGAGTTGAAGAGTATTTCAGAGACTTAGTTTAAAACCTTCATTTTATAAATGACTTTTATTTCAAATAATATATAGTCACTGAATTATAAAGTCAAAATCTTCTGATGAAACAAGGCTACTTTTTATTATGCTCTAAATATTTATTGTTAGGATGGAATGTAGTTATATTATTTTTCTTCGATTTTAGATTGTTTATAAAAGTTACTTAGGAATTTAGGGCTAACTTAGGGTAAAAATTGGACAGTATGAACAAAATATAACTGGCAAATTACAAGTGATTTGAAAAAGAATAAATTGTGTCTGAATTAAAACCAATAAAACAAAAACAAGTGGGCTTACTTGCAGGATCCTTCTCTGAGCACTGTCAAAGCCCATGATAAGGCAATGAAAATTCTTTTATAACAATTCTTAAAAGCTCAACAACACAAATGCCAAAAAAAAGTGTAATTTTCATAGATACATATTTAAAAGAGTTTACCCTTGATTGGTAAACAAATTCAAATTTACAACCTTAATTTTTAAAAGTGATAAATGCAATTTCACGTACCCTATCTCATTTGATTCACTGTACCAACCAAGGGAGAAAGGGCAGGCGCCTTCTCTCTTCACTACATGAGGACCAGAGAGGCTGCCATATCCGGAGAGTCAAGACCCCAGTCCAGACTCAAATTGGTCTCACAGTTACTGAATTTCTCCCATTTCTTTATCCTTGTGGCTTTTTTTTTTTTAATTTAAAATATGTCTTTATTGATTTCAGAGAGAGGAAGGGAGAGAAACATCGGATGCCTCCAGCATGTCCCCTACTGTGGATCGAGCCTGCAACCCAGGCATGTGCCCTGACCAGGAATGAAACCTCAGTCTCCTGGATTATGATCAATGTTCAACCACTGAGCCACACCAGCCAAGCTCTCCTCGTGGCATTTTGAAGGAACCTCTAACATAGAATAGTATCTAAATCTTACAGATTTGGGATTCTTTAAAGGCAAACATATCTTTCTCTCAATATCTCTAGTTTCTAAACATAGTATTGAAAACAGAAAAATGCTAACACTGTCACTACGATATATGAATCAAAATATGGTCTAGATGCTACACTCCTTTAAAATAAGTCTTATCCATTAAAATTATATTCGTGAGCCATGACAAGTTATCTGCATATGTCATGATGACCAATATAGCTTTAAGTAAATTTTCAATTTTTTCCTTTTGTAGCAATAAAATACTGAGCACAAGAAGAAGAGAGGGGAGGTGGAAGAGGAGGAGGGGGAGGGGAAGGGAGAAGGGGGGAAGAAGAAGGACCTGTCATTTGTAAGGCTTCTATCTCTTCCTCAAATTTGACTGTTGATGTCCTTAGGCTTTATTCACATTCTCCACAATCGGATATGCACGATTGATGATTTCCCTCAATATGCAAAACTTTCAAAAGATTTACCCCCAAACATTAGCAGTTTCTTTTGTCTATAACTACAGAATAAACATTTACTCAATTAAAAGAAATATCAGGCTTCAGTTATCAGAAGAAAGAAAAAATAAAAATCAATAAGGTTATGTGCTTACAAGACAAATGTGACTACTCCCTAAACAACGAGTGGCAGTCAGTGGCAGAAAGAGCTTTCCTTCTCTCTCCTAATTTGCTGACACTTGGACTGCTGCTTCTCTAAGGAGACAGACCTAGGAGCTGATGGAGAAATCAGGCAACTCTCATGCCCAACCATCAGCTCCTGGGTGTACCCTCTCAATGAAGAATTTCATCTTCCTTAAGCCAATTTCTCTCTACTTCTCTGCCTATACTAAATGCATGTCTTACACAGTGAATGCTAACACTATTTGTTACTTAAAACATATTTTCAACAACTCTTTATTATCCAGTGTACAAAAATATATTCCTGTGAGGTCTGTGTTAATTGTATCGATCATGATTAACTTGTTTTATTGTTATTAAAAGATAGTGTTTTCTTGAATAGGCATTAATGTATTATTAATATTAATGTTATTTTTATAAATGCTATTGACACACTTATAACAGTATAAAAGAATAAATTGGGTGTTTCAGTAAAGCTGACAGTCAATAGGAGCATATTGTCTAGATATTAGTAGGGCAAGTCATCCTGCTTAAAAGAGAGAAGGCAGCCAGATTCTTATGTCTAACATAATATCTGAACTTTACATTCTGAATGGCCTCCAAAGAAATTTAAGCATCTAAAAGTGCCTGATTGTGAAGTAACTCCTATAAACAGAAATTACATCTTATTTTCAGATACATCCTACCACTTTCATCAATTCCAAACAGTGACTTATAAACAGCAAATTATTCAATGTAAATATGTAGTTTAAATAGTATATAAAAATGGCCAAGGAATATTGGCATATTCTTGAATGAAGGAAAGAACTAATCTTATCTAAAAGAAGGCAAAGGAAGAATGAATATTGTCAGTTATGATGAGTGTACTTGGAAGAGAAAGAAAGAGAGAGGGAGAGAGAAAGTAGATTGATTTGATACGATAAAGTAATGCTCACTTCAACAAAATTAAAAGTTTTGTGCTTATCATGCAAAATATAAAATCCTTCCAAATTCCTTATAAAATTGTGAATTTTTAATTCCTTTTTTAAGCTTTTAATTCCTTTCATAGGCCTTTTTAATAGTGTGCAAGGGAAAGTGGTTCATTCTCATTCAGCCATTCTGTGATCACTTTCTGCTCATCTTTGCTTTCCAATCCAAATGGAAATGCTGCTTAAGTGCTTGACAAAGCTTTTGTGGTACATGTTTTCCATGTGGGATGATACCATATCACACACAGGTTGGGCATTTTAAATGATACACATACTAAATTGAATCAAGATGTTTGTTACCAGCAAGCATAAGTGCCCCTTGACAGATCTCCAGATTCAGGTGCTTATAAAAACAAATCTGAGAAGCAACATTAATTTTAAATCTTCTGAGCTGCATACAGAAATTGCAAGTTTTGGAAATACTTCAAACTTCATAGGATTACAAAATGGAAAGTGATCAGGGTTCTGGGTGTGGGTCCTTTAGAAATATTTTCCAAATAGTTCTGCATTGGAAAATAAGATCCATGTGTTCCTATATACCTGAACATGCTCCAAACAAAATCTAAATGTTTATGTAAGAAATTTCAAAATACAGTGATTTAATGGCTAGCCAACACAAAGAACATCTGGAGTATGACTGTCTCATGACATTCAATTTACACATAATCATTAAAAATAAAATAGTGAATTGAATTATTTCCACCATTATATAATGTACCAAGATATGCAGACATTTTGATTGTTATTAAAAGATCCAGGACATGCCACTGTTGAGAATCAAAAGTTTAATTTCTAAAATAGGGGGAAAAAGACAAATAAGTTTGTTATGTTTATTTAATTGAAAAATACTGAGGATGTAAGGAAACCTGTAAATTCAAATGTAGATGGAAACCTAGTTCCTAAATCTTGCCCAAGGACTAAATCCATTTAGCTCTGGTGCAAAAATGTGAATAAGATAAAATCCTTTTCTTTATAGAATTTACATTATAGTGGAAAGGAAGGAAAAATATACACACACTAAATAAATAACTAAATGGAAGAAAAGGAAAAGAAATGCAATTGATTGGGAACTATGTTACAAAGGGCAATCCTGAAAAGCCCCTTTGAATGTACATTTCTGCTGAGATGTCTAAGATGAGAAGCCACCAGACCTGAACTTGAGGAACCTGAGGAATTTGACCAGAGCTACAAATGAAGGTAAAAAATTTTCAAATGACCATTTCACTACTAAATTAATTCAATCAGGAACCACTCTTTGCTGTGAAAATGGTATTGGCATACTGAGGAAATTCCATATTCTTCGGAGGGATAATGCAAAGTGTTTATATGTGAAATGTTATAAAGTCCACAATTCATTTTCAAATGGCTCAGCTAAAGGAAATAAACATATAAATAGAAAAAGAAAAAAATGGGAGAAAAAGTTAACCTTACAAAATATTAACAATTGATGATTTTAGGTGAAAGGTACATGAGCTTTATTATACTTTTTTGTTTAAAAAGAAAACAAAAACAAAATAGGAATTCAATCTAACCACATGCTAACTGCCAATGATTATATGAAATTTATTGGGAGGGTTGGGCGTAGATTTTCTTTTGTGAAATTTTCCATGGCAAACTTCCATTTTAAAACAAAAGTAATACAAACAGTCCATGTCCAGCAACATAACACATTTCACCATGTCCAGATAACAGCAGAGCAAATGCTTAAACTAGAGAGGACAGCCAGAAATCATGAGTGTGTGTAGTATCCGAGGTTGACTCTGTTGTGACCGTTCTTCGATTCTTCTTTGGCTACCTTGTCTCTCTGTCTGGCACACTCCACAATTCCACCCACATGTCTCCTCTTCTGTCCAACCTCCCCAGTGCTTCAGGTACAGTTCTGGCATCTACATTGCCTTACCTACTTTTCCATTCTGTTTCTTATATTTCATGGCTTTCTTTCTTTCCTCCCACCTTGACCTTTCCATCTCACTCCATTCTGCATAGCATAGCATACATGAGACTGCAAAGTCTGGTTGTCATTTGCCAAACTCATTTCTTGTACAGACTTTCATTTTACTATCTACTCTAGCCATTCTGAAGTCTTACAAAGTTTCTCTAAATTGCAAGAGGTTTCACACTTGCATGAAACTTCTACCTTTGCTTCAAACACCCTACTCTACAAATCTGTACGCTATCTTTACTTATTACTCAAAATAGTTTTCAAAGGTGGGAAAATTTTCAACAATCTTACCTCACTCCAGAACTAAGGGCCTATATCATAGTTCCAAAAATATTCAATAACCCTTTGTTATTTACACGTATCTCTCTCTTTTGGAATGAAACTTTATAAAAGTAAAGGCTTTGTTAATTTATTACAAACTTCACAGCACCAATTACCCTGTTTGTCATTGAATGAATGTTTGTTGAAATGATGGATGGATTAAATAAGCAGTACTAAAATTATCTAGTCATCTTCAATATTATTGTGGTGAAATAGATTTATGATTACTCTGAGAAATGCTTAAAATGTATGACAGTTAATCAAAAGTAATTCTTTACCATCTATTGTGTTGGTTGCTAAGTATATATGGGGAAAAGTCCCTGTCATCAATAAGGTCAAAGTCAAGAAGAAAAGATAGATGAATAAAAAAAAAATATTTGGAGTGATAAGTGCTTTGATAAGATATGTAAAGAATACTACAGGATCAAGATCACAGAGGTACCTGCCTTAGGCTAGAGTTGAGAGAGAAACAGGAATGACTGTTCCCTTGAGAAAATGATGCATTCTCTAAGACAAATGCATAGGAATCACCTAAATGAAAGAGTGTTAGTAAGTCCATTTAAGCAGAAAGTGATCTTATATGACTTCCATCGCCAGAAGACCTCCTTGAAAAGCAATAAGAAGATGGGTGAGAAAAAAAGAAATTTTGAGAATTGAAATGAACACAGTAGCAGTAGCAATGGAGAACAATAATTTGTTTATGAGAAATTTAGAAAATGGATTGGGAATAATTTGATGTGTGGTTGTGAGAGAATAAGAAAGAAAACTTGAAAAGATTCTTTAGTTTCTGTCATGTACAGTAAGTATCTTTTCATTCCATTCAATGGCAAAGGGTGGGTTAGTTAGGTGTGGGAAAGGAGACGGTCAGTTCGATTTTGAACATGTTGAATTCTTCATGCCTGTGGGCACTAAAAAGCTATCTCCAAAGCTCAGAAAATTATTTAGATTTGAAACACACATTTATGGATTCTTCATGTATGAATGATTGCTAACTCTGGTTGTGGATGACTTCACCAAGGGAGAATACTAAAATGCACAAAGAAAGGTCCTTGGAAAACTTCAACAGAGGAGTAAATGCTGGAAAATGATACTAGGACAGAGCGGCCATAGGGATAGAAGTAATACATTCATGGAGTAAGCTAATCTCCAATTCAAGAGAAAAAAGAGATTTAAAGGGGTTATAGACCATGGTTTCAAATGTCCCAGTGGAACCACTAACAACAAAGCAAGATTGCCAAAATATTACTTAGATAATACCTTTATTTATTTTAAAGTTACCTTCAATTATCTATCCTAATTTCTACAATTGGTTAAGTCAAATCATTTTATTCTTAGTGTTATTGTTAATGAAGAAATACATTCGTATCTGAATTTAGGCATTAAACTACCTAATGTTTAGAGTGATACCTGGAAAGGTATCCAGCAAATGTTTAATAGAAAGGTTTTTGTTTGTTTGGTTTTGGTTGTTTGCCTTTGTTATTCTGATTTGTAGTATTGATTTTTAACATATATGCATTCCTCAAATTTACCTCTTATATGCATATATATTACAAATAAGAAAATTGAGAAAGCAAATTTCTCAAATTGAGAAAATTGTTTTATAAAAATAGGAATTACAGCATGTAAGGTGTTCTTTTGTAATATGAACACAAATTCAATACAAAAATAATGTCTTATGGCTGTCTTATTTATAGTAACTGTTGGATAGGTCACTATTCCAAATTAAATCATCTGTATTTTAGATGCTATGCTATTATTTTAAAATTGGGATATAAATAAACTGCAATGAAATGCATATATCTTAATTGTTCAGTTAAATAATTTTTGATAAATCCATGAATCTGTTAAACCAACACCTCAATCAAAATATTGAATATTACCAAAAGTCTCCATTATCACAATCACTAAGATCATAGGTTAGTTTTCTTTCTTGTATTTGATTTAGATAAGTGAAATTACTCTGTACTCTTTTGTGTCTGACTTCATTTGCTTACATAATAGTTTGAGATCCTTCCCTGTTGTTGAGTATTCAACAGTTTATTTTTTTTTAAACTTCAGTGCATATTAGATGGTATGGCTATACCACATTTGTTTATCTTTTGTTGATGAATACTTGAGTTGTTTCCAACTTTTGGCTACTATGAATAAAGCTATTATAAACTTTCTTGTATAAGATTTTTTGTGTGGATATGTTTTCATCTCTTTTGGGTTAATACCAAAAGTTGAATTGCTGGATTATATGGTAGCTGATTATTTCATTTTATAAGAAACTTGCAGTCAGTTCTCCAAGTACTTGACAAGTTTACATTCCTAACAGCAATATATGAGTTACCTGAATTCTCACCAACATTGGTGTTGTCAATCAGTTTTATTTTTCTACTGTTTTTAAAGTGGTATTAGATTGTGATTTTAATATTTATTTCCCTGATGATTAATGATGCTGAACATCTTCTTGTGTGCTTATTGCCCATATATATCTCCTGTTTGTAAAGTATCTGATCAAGTCTTTTGACCATTTGGAGATTGTCCAACTCTTCCTTACTGATTTGTGGGGTTTCTTTATGTATCATGGATACAAGTTCTTTGTCTGATATATTTGACTGAGTATTTTTCCCCAGTCTGTCCTTTGTTTACTTATTTTCTTAATGGCATCTTTTTAATATATATATATATATATATATATATATATATATATATATATATATATATATATATATATCTTTATTAATTTCAGAGAGAGAGGAAGGGAGAGGGAGAGAGAGATTGAAACAGCAATGATGAGAGAGTCATTGATAAGCTGCCTCCTGCACGCCTCCCACTGGGGACTGAGTCCCCAACCCAGGCATGTGCCCTGAACCAGAACCAAACCATGATCTCCTGGATCCTAGGTCAATGCTCAACCGCTGAGCCAAGCCTGGCTGGGCAATAGCATATTTTGATGATTGGAAAAATCTTAATTTTAATAAATTCCACCATGTCACTATTTTTATACTGTGCTTTTTCTGTCCTTAACCTTAATTTAATCTTAACCTAAAGTTATGAAGATATTCTCATGTGTTTCTTTTAGCTTTATGGTTTGATGTCTATGTTTAGATTACTAATCCACTGTAAATTAATTTTGGGAGAGACTGCAATAGCTACTTTCCTCTACATGAATATTTGGTTCTTCATCATTGTTTCCCAAAAACATTTTCTTTTTTTATTGAATTTTCTCAACATCATTTATGAACACAGTTGAACCTATATATGTAAATTTATTTCTGAATTCTTTATTCTATTACGTTGATGTATTTGCTTACCTATCTACCGATATCACACTCTCTTGATTATTATAGCTTTATAGCAAGCTTTAAATACAGTTAATATAACATAATTATTTTTTGTATAAAATGTATATAAAAGGAATTCACATTTCTTTCTCATGATTGTGTCTATTCTAGACTATTCTCACTGCTATATAAATTTTAGAATCATCATGTCTATTTTCTCAAAGTAGTCTACTAGAATTTTGATAAGAACTATGGCAGAATCTATGTATCAGTTTAGAGAGAATAGATATGTTATTATTATAGAGTTTTTCAGTCCAGGACTATGGTTTACCTAGGTTGTTATTTAAGCCTTTATTAAATAACTTGTGGGACTTGTCGGTGTCAGTATAGAAGTCTTATTTACCTTTCATTACAGTCCATTTTTACTCATATTTCCTTGTGCTACTATTAAAGTATATTTAAAAATTGTTCCAACTGTTTAGTGTTGAAATATATACATTTACCTTGTATCCTGTGAAATTCCTAAAGTTGTGTATTATTTATAATAATTTTTAAATTCCTTTAGATTTTTTATGTATAAATCGTGATATCTGTGATAAATGAAAATTTGTCTTCTTTAATGCTTTATTTCTATTTATTTTCAAATTTTAAGTAGAAAACAATACCCTTCCATTGTTTTATAGCCTGTGGGAAAATTATTTAATACTTCACAATTAATTAAGATATTACTTAAATATTGTTCACATATGTCTTTTATAAGAATGAGAAAGTTTATATTTTAAATTTGCTGAAGTAAATTATATTTTATATAAATGCTGATTCTTTAAGTATTGAGGCTATAAGTGGCCTTTTTCTTTATATTTTTAATGAAGGTTATTATATTGTTTTCACTGAACTTGGGTGATAAACCCACTTAGTTATGATTTCTTATTGAATTTATATATTACTTGATCCAATTTATAATATTTTGTTAAGAATTTTTATATTTATATATATAAAGCATATTAGCTTATCATTTTTATTTCTTGTAGTACCTTTGCCAAGTTCTAGTATCAGGGCAACCTTAGCTTCATAAGTTGGGATGTAAATACAGTTATTTTTGAAGTTAATAACCAAAGTAGTGATGGTTAATCAAATAAACACTTTGTGAAAAGTACCTTTGTGAAAACTTTTATAATTTTAATTCATGTTTCAGAACTACTCTAATGAACTGGTATAGATTTTATATTCAAGATTCAAGGATGAAATGAAATGATTCCACACTAACAAAACTGCAGTTGCAAAGGCTGTATCTTCACATTACCCCCTGAATGTCTGGGTGGCCGGCTGCCTTCATGGTGAAAACCATATTAAACAAAATACAATATTCTGAATTTTAAAACTCATTTGGAATTGCAGATTTGTCAGTGCCTAAGGGAGGCAGGTACTTCAGGCACATATGCTCCTAAGTCAGTAACTGTGGACCGTGTGAGCAACAAATGTAACCCTCTAGAGTTAATTTGAAAGGAGACCTCCCAAAACTTGCTATCCAAGAGATGAGAGGGAAATGACAGCTCTCTTCTCCAGGAGAAAGTTCATTTCAAGGAGTTATTCTAAGGTTTATCTAGACTGTGGACTGTTCTTATCATCTACATACCAGAGATACTATAACATTAGAGAAAACATTAAAACTGCTCATTGAGCCAGAAACTGCCCAATACTGTGAGTTAATTACTTAATAATGGGAGCACATTTGAGGCTTTTAAACAGAAAAATGTATTCAGGAGCATGCTCTGCTCTGTTTTATTTCTTTGAAAAATGAAATGTATAGCAATGACAGATGAAATGGGGCCTGCAGGAGATGTGCCAGAGGTGTGGTGACAGCATGGTATTCACAATGGATGTATTGGTGTACCTTGGGCATCTGTTCTTTATATTCGGCATTTTAAAAGCTAGTAATAGAGCATCATTCTTTACATTTTCCTAGATCTTATAAGGTGAATGTGTTCCACCAAAAGTTTGAGGTGAAACAGCCACTTATATAAATGGAATGACAGAATTTTAAGAAAGGGGGATTTTCTGCAAGGACTGAATCATTTCTATTAGCAGGAACAAATGTATTATGGTTCTTTCCTCCCATTAATACCATATAAATGACTGGTTTACTAAGAAACATATATACTAAACTATTTTCCTGCTAGTAAAACTCAGTTACTTCTCACAAAGTAGGACTTTCAGATTAAACTCAGATTAGCTATACTTTTTGTAGTGCACAAAAGCTACAAATAAGTATTGAGAGCACAGCATCACTTATAATTAGGATGATGGAGTGAGATAATTCCTAACTAACAATCTTCTATTAACTCATAATGTTAGGTAACATGGCTCTTATCCAGAATTACAGCATGGGGAGAAGAAAAGAGATTCACTCAAGAAATAACTAAAAATAGGAGAGGCCTCAGGAAAAAACAAATGTGACTGACCAGCAGAGAGAAATACCTTGGAGATAAAAGAGAAAAGATGGAAAGGAATGTCTATAGGGATGTGACACATAGAAAATTTATAATACAGTAAACCCTCAATTTTGCAGACCTCGATTTAATAGACTTTAAAGAACAAAATTTTCTGTCTGTATGTCATATGTGAAAATTAACACCCTGTTAATTTAAAAAGTGCTTTTAACCAAGATTTGTTTATAATTAACTTAACATTTTACTTTCTGTTATTAATTCATTGTTATTTTTAGCAAATTTTAGTGAACAGGCCATATGTTGGAAAAAACAATGTAGTAATTTTGCTGAAATAAATAAATATTACATCTCTACAACGATAGTCTACATATTTAAATCCAAGAGTCACTGCTTGTAAACAATACTCATCGAGTGATTAGCATGTGATCACTCCTAATCGAGTGAAGTAATTGGTTCTGGTGTCACCTAATGTGACTTTCTGCAGCAGTTCTAGCATTCAGGCTAATGTTCCCATGTGCGCTAAGCCACACCCTAGCCATGTTCATTTGTTTACTCAGAGTGACTGGTGAATGTATTCATTTACTAGGCCTAGTCAGTATAGGTCTAGTTAAATTACTGTAATACATATAGAAATTACTGTAATACATACAGAAAACTTTTCTGTGAAATTAAACTTTTCATGCATATTTAATTGTAACTGTTTACAAACATGTGAACATAAGGAAAAACAGGTAAACTAATTTGTCAAGTTTTTAACATATGCATTTGGAAAATCTACTTTATTATATAAAGGACTTTCAGCTTTAACGGACTCCCCTCTCCAAAATTAGTCTGTTATAGAGAGGTTTTACTGTACTAGTTTTATGAACTTTATTCAGGTTACATATATTTACACTTTTTTTCCTATGGGGGGTAATAATAATGTGATATTTAAATGTACTTTTTATTAAAAAAGATATAATAAGCAATAGCCATTATTATCATAATTAAATTACTTACATTTCTTTGTACTGGCTTTCATGTACATAAAGAGAAAATAAAGTAAGACAATTACCATTTATAAAATATACTGCATATCATTTTATAATATTTAAAAACAAAATGTATATATGCATATAAATGTAATTTAAGAAAGTGTGCATTCACTTAGAATTATAAAATATACTTATAAAAATAAACACTTCATTTGAAATAGTCACAAGTATTTACTGGCTATTGAGACAAATACAATGAAAAGGGAATTTAGTAATCTTTTTCTTTTCTTTTTTTGAGGGAGATAATAGTCATCTTTTTAAGTCAGGTTGATTATATTCAGGTTTATACTATTCAATTTTCTGTATTTTTACCTTTTATAAAGGGCTGAATTACTTTGCTATAAATTTGAAATTAAAACATAAAATGCACTGTCTTTTGAAACCTAATATCTATCACTTGATCCAAATGATGATAATATCAGTTTTAAGAGATAAGCCGCTTTAGGGTTTTTGAACCCCCTTGATTCATGTCCTATGAGCAGCATTCTCTGTATCTTTCAGGGCCAGCTGTTCTTGTAACCTATTACAGTAAAGACAAAATAGACTTTAAAACAAAAACCATAAAAAAAAAAAAAAAAAAGACAAAGAAGGGCATTATGTAATGATAAAGGATCAATCCAAGAAAAGGATCTAACAATGGTAAATGTCTCTGCACCCAACAAAGGACCACCTAAACGTATTAAAAAAATATTAACACAAGAAACGGAAAGGAATACAATAATAGGGGTCTTTAATGTCTTACAGGAATGGCTAAATCATCAAGACAAAAAATTCAATAAGGAAACAATTGACTTAATAGACATTTATAGAACATTTAATCCAAAAACTATACAACATACATCCTTTTTAATTGCACATGAAATATTTCACCAAATTGTTCACATATTAGATCACAGGACAAGTCTGAATAAATTCAAGAAGATTGAAATCATCTTGAGCATCTTTTCTGACCACAATGGTAGGAAACTTGAATTCATATACAAGAAGGAAATGGGAAAATACACACACACAAACATGTGGAGCTAGACAATATGCTACTAAAAAGTCAACAGATCAAAAAGAGAATCAAATAGACAAAAACAAAATAAATTTGAGACAAATGAAAATAACACACCTTCCCAAAATCTATGGGATTCAGAAAAAAGCAATTCTAAGAGGGAAATTCATAGCTATACAGGCCTGCTAAAATAACAAGAAATATCCAAAATAAACAACCTTAATTATACACTTAGAGAAACTAGAAAAACAAAAAAACAAAATCCAAAGTAAGTAAAGGGGCAGATTCATGATCAAAAAATAAAAAATAAATAAAAACCAAGCTCTTACTCTATATAATAAAACAAACTCAAAATGGATTAACAATTTAATAAGACCTGAAACTTTAAAAATCCTAGAAGAAACACAGGCAGTACATCTTTTGGCATCACTCTTAGCAATATCTTTTAGGATAAGTCTCCTGGGGCAAGGGCAGCAATAAACAAGTGGGGCTTTGTCAAACTAAAACGCTGCTGCACAGCAAAGAAAACAATTAACAAAATGAAAGACAACTTAGACTAAATGGGAGAAGGTATTTGCAAATGATATATCTAGTAAGAAGTTAATATCTAAAATATATAAGGAACTCATAAAACTCAACATCAAAAACAAAATATGCAGATGCTATGAATACACATTTCTTCAGAGAAGACATACCAATTGTCAAAAGACACATGAAAAGATGTTTAACATCAAGGAAGTGCAAATTAAAACAACCATGAGATAACACCTCACACCTGTCAGAATGGCTATTATAAAAAAGTCAACAAATAACAAGTGTTGGTGAGAATGTTGAGAAAAAGGAACCCCTCATGTACTGTTGTTGGGATTTTAAGCTGGTGTAGCCACTATGGAAAACTGCCATGTGACTCAGTAATTCCACTTCTGGATATTTATCCAAAGGAAATGAAAACACTAATTGAAAAAGATATATGCACCCCTATGTTTATTGCAGCATTACTTATAATAGCCAAGATATTGAAGCAATATAGTTGTCCATCAACAGATGAATGGATAGAGAAGATGTATCCATGTAATGGAATATTACTCAGCAATAAAAAAGAATGAAATCTTGGATTTGCAACAACATGGTTGGACCTAGAGGGTATTTTACTGAGTGAAATAAGTCAGACACAGACACTGTATGATTTACTTACATGTGAAATCTTAAAAATAGATTAGTGAATAAGCAAAACAAAGTTGAAACAGACCCACAAGGCGTGGAGGATGAGGAAATAGAAATGAAAAAAAAAGCAGTCAGCTCAGGTGTAATAAAACAAAAAAGAATAAGATAGATCTGCATGAATTCACATGGAGAATCCTCTAAGAAATTAAGAGAAAAAATTAAGTTGTGTATCTATGGCAGTCATCAATTTATCACCCCTAAGGAGATAAAAAAGAAAAAAAAAAAAAGAAGTGGTATATATAGATATATATAGATATATAGATATACATGGAATCTTAAAAAAGTGAATGAACCAACAAAACAAAATAAACAGACACACAGAAGATACAGAGAACAAGCTGACGGTTGCCAGAGGGGAAGGGTCCTGGTAGGATGGGTGATGATAAAATGAAGGGGGCTCCTAGATTTAGTGTGGTGATCACATTATTACATATATAAATGTTGAATCACTCTCTTGTACACCTGAAACTAATAGAATATTGTATGCCAAATATAATAAAACAACTTTTGTGTTTTTTCCAACCACAGGCTTCTCAGGAAGAAAGACTCATTTATTTAACAAATATTTTTCTATGTTATCTTAGTGTATGCTGTGGTTTCAGTTTGAGACTATCAAGTCTTAGATATTTTTTGATAAATTTATGCTTATGATTTGTATTAATCAGGATTCCAGAGGAAACAAAACCAATGGACATATATATATGTGTGAAATAATTAGTTATAAGAATTGGCTCACTCAGTTATGGGGGCCTAGAAGTCCCACAGTGTGCTATCAATGAGCTTGAGAAGCAGAAAAGCTGGTGATATAATTTAAGTCTGCAGGCCTGAGACCCAGGAGGTCTAGTTTCTGAAGGCAGGATAAGATGGATGTCCCAACTCAAGATGAGAGAAAGATAACTCACTTTTCCTCCACTTTTTTGTTCTATTCAGGCCCTCAAAGGGCTGGATGATGCCCCTTGTCATTGGCAAGGGTGGAACTTTTAAAAGATTATTTTAAAATTATTATTTATTTAATTTATTTTGTTGAATTTATTGGGGTGATATTGGTTTGTACAATCATACAGATTTCAAGTGTTCAACTCAATAAAATGTTATATACACACTGCATCATGTATCTATTTTCCTAGGCAGTCTCTTTATGTCCCCATTTTGCTCCCCTTTGCCCACCTCCACCTACCCCTTCACCCCACTTTCCCTCTGGCTTTCACCACATTGCTGTCTGTATCTATTGTTATATATATGTGTGTGTGTGTGTGTGTGTGTGTACACATATATATATTATTTTTTGCTCAATCCCTTCACTTTCTTTCATCCAGCCCTCTAATTCCCCATCCTTCTGAGACCTGTCAGTCTGTTCCATGTATCCATGTCTCTGTTCGCATCTTCTTTATTAAGTCTGCTGAATCAAATGCTAGTTTCTTTAGGAAACAGCCTCAGAGATATATCCAGAAATAATGTTTGACCAGCTATCTGGGCATCCCTTAGCCCAGTCAAGTTGGCATATAAATTTAACCATCACATCATTCAAGAGAATAAGATATTAAGAAAATTGTATGGGTGTCCCAGCAGAAAACAACTATAAAACCTGCCAAAACAAACAAACAAACAAACCTATCTTAAGGTAGTGAACAGTAGACACTTATAGAAGGGAATGAGTTTCAGCTTTTGAAGCTTTTAGTATGAGGTTAAATTTAACCATGGATCATGGAAAGTTAAGATTATTTACTGTAGTTCCTATGCAACTACTGAAAATATTGCAAAGAAATATTGAAATAATTACAATAAGAAAATCAAAATAGAGTTGTAAAAAACATTTGCATAATCCAATAAAAGCCAGTCAGAAGGAAGAGATAAACAAAAAGCAGAGAAGATGTGTAGAAAACTATTATTAATAAAATGTTAGACCAAAATCCAGAATTTATAGCAAATATTACAATAAATGTTAATGGCCTCAATATTCTAATTATAAGTCATGTATCCCACAGAGCTTGTAGGCAGAATATAAAAGAACTCTTACAATTCAATTATAAGAAAATAATCAACTTATTAAAACAAACAAAAATGACTAAAACTTGAACAGACACTTCACATAAGAAAGTATGCAACAGTCAAATGAAAACAGTATCTCTAGACACCAGGGAAACACAAGCACAAATAGATCAGGGAAATAAAAGCACCATTAGATGTGCTTACAGCTAAATTTAAAAAATTTACAGAAAGTGTTGGTAAGAATGTAGAACAACTAAAACTTTCATACATTGTTGGTTAGACTATAACATAATATAATCACTTTGGAATATGGCAGCACCTACTAAGATTAACACTCCTATTTTTAACAACACTCCTATTTTTCCAACTAACTATACTTAACGATACCCCACAAAATTAACCATTGTAAAAAAGTGGATTAATGGTTGTCTGGGGCTTCCATTATTACGCATATAATTATTTTGTTCATCGTCTGCTTTCCTCTACTTGTTTTGTTCACTGCTGAATTTCCATCATCTGTAAGTGCCTGACACATAAGAGGAATTAGAAAAATTCCAATTTGTTGGAAGTTTAACCCTACTATTTCTTTACTTAGAATGAGTAAGAAGATGGCACTAGAACTGTCAATTGCAACATATCGGTTTCCATTTAAAGGACTGCACACACACACACACACACCACTGTCATTTTCTTTGTGACATATTTACTTTGTGACATTGTCATAGCTGACTGAGAACTTAAAATATTCATAAAGTGCTTATTCAACTATATAGTGTAAAAAAAATGAACATCTTACTGATAATTTATCTGAATGATGAGACTCATTTAGTAGTTTCAAAATCACCTATACACATTTAATTGTGAAATTGATTGACTCATTTGAGAGATATTCAAAACACACTTTTTTTAAATTTTATTTTTGTTTAACATATTACAGATGTTCCTTTTTCTCCCCAATGACCCATTCCACCCGGTCCCATCCCTCTCCCCACCATTGTCCATGTCCTTGGGCTGTGCATATATGCATATAAATTCTTTGGTTACTCTCTCCCCCTCCACCCATCCACTCTCCTCCATCCCTCTGACATTTGTCAGTCTCATCTATGCTTCCATGTCATTGAATCAATTCTGTTCATCAGTTTATTAAGTGCTTTAGATTCCACATATAAGCGAGATCATGTGATGTTTGTCTTTCGATGCCTGGCTTATTTCACTTAGCATAATATTCTCTAGGCCCATCCATACTGTCCCAAAGGGTACGAGATTCTTTTTCTTTACAGCTGCATAGTATTTCATGGTGTAAATGGTCCCACAGCTTTTTTATCCACTCATCTACTGATGGGCACTTGGGCTGTTCCCAGATCTTAGCTATTGTAAACTATGCTGCTGTGAACATCAGGGTACATACATTCTTTCTGATTAATGTTTCAGGATTCTTAAGATACATTCCTAGGAGTGGAATCACTGGGTCAAAAGGCAGCTCTGTTTCTAATTTTTTGAGGAACCACCATACTGTTTTCCATAGTGGCTGCACCAGTCTGCATTCCCACAAGCAATGTACTAGGGTTCCCCTTTCTCCACACCCTCGCCAGCACATGTCATTTGTTGATTTGCTGATGGCAGCCATTCTGACAGGTGTGAAGTGATACCTCATTGTGGTTTTAATTTTCATCTCTGATGATTAGCGACATTGAGCATTTTCTCATGTGTCTCTTGGCAATCTGTATGTCCTCTTTGGAGAAGTGTCTATTCAAGTCCTTTGCCCATTTCTTAATTGGGTTGTTGCTTGTCTTCCTCTGGCTGAGTAATATGAGTTCTCTGTACACTTTGGAAATTAGCCCCTTATCAGATGCATCCTTGGCAAATATGTTTTCCCACACCGTGGGGTTCCTTTGTATTTTGAGGCTGTTTTCTTTTGCTATGTAGAAGCTTTTTAGTTTGATGTAGTCCCATATGTTAATTTTTTCTTTTGTTTCTCTTGCCCTAGGAGATGTATCAGTGAAAATTCCACTATTTGGGATGTCTGTGACTTTACTGCTTATGTTTTCTTCCAGGATTTTTATGGTTTTGTGACTTACATTTAAGTCTTTTATCCATTTTGAGTTTATTTTTGTGTATGGTGAAAGTTGGTGGTCTAGTTTCATTTTTTTGCACGTAGCTGTCCAATTTTCTCAGTACCACTTATTGAAGAGACTGTCTTTACTCCATTGGATACTCTTGCCTCCTTTGTCAAATATTGACTGACCATAATGGTGTGGGTTTATTTCTGGGGTCTCTGTTCTGTTCCATTGATCTATGTGCCTGTTGTTGTACCAATACCAGGCTGTTTTGATTACAGTGGCTTTATAATACAGTTTGATGTCCGATAATGTGATCCCTCCCACTCTGTTCTTTTTTCTCAAGATGGCTGCAGCTATTCAGGGTCTTTTTTGGTTCCATATAAAATTTTGAAATGTTTGTTCTAGGTCTGTGAAATATGCTGTTGGTATTTTAATAGGAATTGCATTGAATTTATAAATTGCTTTGGGTAGTATGGACATTTTAATGATATTAATTCTTCCAATCCATGAGCATGGTATAGTCTTCCACTTGTTCAAATCTTCCTCTATTTCTTTTTTCAGAGTCACGTAATTTTCCGAGTACAGGTCTTTTACATCCTTGGTTAAGTTTATTCCTAGGTATCTTATTTTTTTAGTTGCAATGGTAAATGGTATTGCTTTTTTAGTTTCTCTCTCTGAAAGTTCATTGTTGTTGTACAAGAATGCCATTGATTTCTGGTTGTTGATTTTGTATCCAGCTACCTTGCCAAATTCATTTATCAAATCTAATAGTACTTTGATGGAGTTTTTAGGGTTTTCTGTGTACAATATTATGTCATCTGCAAATAATGACAGTTTTACTTCCTCCTTTCCAATTTAAATACCTTTTATATTTTCTTCCTGTCTGATGGCTATGGAGAGGACTTCCAGTACTATGTTGAATAAGAGTGGTGAAAGTGGACATCCCTGTCTTGTTCTCGTTTTTAATGGAAATGGTTTTAGTTTTTGCCCATTGTGTATGATGTTGGCTGTAGGTCTGTTATATATGGCCTTTATTATGTTGAGGTATGATCCCTCTATTTCCACTTTGCTGAGAGTTTTTATCAGAAATGGGTGCTGGATTTTGTCGAATGCTTTTTCTGAGTCTATTGATATGATCATATGATTTTTGTCCTTCATTTTGTTTATGTGATGTATCACATTTATTGACTTGCAGATGATGTATGATCATGATGTATGATCTTTTTAATGTATTGCTGGATCTGGTTTGCTAGTATTTTAGTGAGGATTTTAGCATGTATGTTCATCAGGGATATTGGACTGCAATTTTCTTTTTTTGTAGCATCTTTATCTGGTTTGGGGATTAGGATGATGCTGGCCTCATAAAAAGAGTTTGGGAGTTTTCCCTCCTCTTGAATTTTCTGGAATGCTTTGAATAGAATAGGTGTTAATTCTTCTTTGAATGTTTGATAAAACTCGCCTGTGAATCCATCTGGTCCAGGACTTTTGTTTGCTGAGAGTTTTTTAATTACTGCTTCAATTTCATTAGTTGTTATCGGCCTATTCAGGTTTTCTGCCTCTTCTTGATTCAGCTTTGGAAGGTTGTATGCTTCTAGGAATTTGTCCATTTCCCCCATGTTGTCCAGTTTGTTGGCATATAGTTGCTCATAATATTTTCTTACAATCCTTTGTATTTCTGTTGGGTCAGTTGTCATATGACCTCTTTCATTTCTGATTTTACTTATTTGGGTGCTCTCTCTTTGTTTCTTAGTGAGTCTGGCTAAAGGTGCATCAATCTTATTTACCTTTTCAAAGAACCAGCTCTTAATTTCATTGATTTTTTTGTTGTTGTTTTTTAGTCTCTATGTCATTAATTTCTGCCCTGATCTTTATTATTCCTTCCTTCTACTTCCTCAGGGATTTTTTTGCTGTTCTCATTCTAGTTCTTTTAGTTGTTGTGTTAGATGGTTCATTAGGTCTTTTTCTTGTTTCTTGAGATAGGCCTCTAATGCTATGAATTTTCCTCTCAGGACTGCTTTTGCAGTGTTTCATAGATTTTTGTGTTGTCTGTTCATTTTTGTTACTTTCCATGAAGTGTTTGATTTCTTCCTTGATCTCATTGGTAACCCATTCATTGTTTAATAACATGCTATTTAGCCTCCATGTGTTTAAATAGTTTTGAGTTTTTTATAGTGGTTGATTTCTAGTTTCATGGCATTGTGACCCAAGAAGATGCTTGATATGATTTCAGTCTTCTTATATTTGTAGAGACTTGCCTTGTGCGCTAACATGTGGTTATTTTTGAGAATGTTCCATGTGCACTTGGGAAGAATGTGTATTCTGCTGCTTTGGGGTGAAGTGTTCTGTAAATGTCAGTTAAATCCATTAGGTCTAGTGATTCATTTAAGGTCTGAGTTTCCTTGTTGATTTCTTGTCTTGATGATCTGTCCAATGCTGACAGTGGGATGTTAAAGTCCCCCACTGATTGTGTTGTTGTCTATCTCCCCATTAAAGTCCCCCAAGAAATTTTTTATATCTTTAAGTGCTCCTATATTGAGTGTATAAATGTTGATAAGTGTTATTTCCTCCTGTTGGATTGATCCCTTTAGTAATATGTAGTGACCATCTTTGTCTCTTGTTATGGTCTTTATTTTGAAATCTGTTTTGTCAGAAATAAGAATTGCTACTCCAGCTTTCTTTTCCTTTCCCTTTGCATAGAATATTTTACTCCATCCCTTGACTTTTAGCCTGTGTGAGTCTTTTGCTCTCAGGTGGGTCTCTTGTAGAGAGCATATATTTGGGTCCTGTTTTCTTATGCATTCACCTACCCTTTGTCTTTTGATTTTACCATCTATTCCATTTACATTTAAGGTTACTATTGATATCAACTTATTTAATGCCATTTTTACCCTTTATGCTGATGTACCTTTCTCTCACTATTCCTTCTTTTTCTTAAAGCAGCCCTTTTAGCATTTCTTGCAGTGCTGGTTTAGAGGTATTGAACTCCTTTAGTCTTTTTTTGTCTGGGAAGCTCTTTATTTCACCTTCAATTTAAAAGATAGTCTTGCTGGATAAAGCAATCTTGGTTGCATGTTCTTGCTTTTCATTACTTGGAGAACTTCATGCCACTCCCTTCTGGCCTGAAGAGTCTCTGTTGAGAAATCCGCTGTCAGCCTTATGGGGGTTCCCTTGTAGGTCACTGCTTGTCTCTCTCTTCAGTCCTTAATATTTTCTCTTTGTCCTTGACATTTGCCATTTTAATTATGATGTGTCTTGGGGTTGGTCTGTTTGGGTCCCTCTTGTTTGGAATCCTCTGTGTTTCCTGAACTTGTGTGGCTTTTTCCTTCACCAGCCTAGGGAAGTTTTCTATCATTATTTCCTCCACCAAGTTCTCTATCCCTTGCTCTCTTTCCTCCCCCATGGCATTCCTATAATGCGAATGTTGTTTTGCTTCATGTTGTCCCAAAGCTCTCTTAGACTGTCCTCATGCTTTTTAAGTGTTTTTTCTTTTTGCTGCTCTGATTGTGTGATTTTTTTTCTACCTTGTCTTATAAGTCACTTATTCTATCCTCTGCTTCATTGAGCCTGCTTATAATTCCTTCCAGTTCATTCTTGATATCAGATACAGCATTCTTTATCTCTGTATGAGTTTTGTTTATGGTGTGTATCTCTTTTTTCATGTTTTCACTAGGTCCTTGATCTTATCATCTAGGGTCTTCTTAAGTTCCTTGAACATCTTCATCATTTATACTCTGAATTCCATTTCTGATAACTTGCTTAACACCATCTCATCAAAGTCTTTTTCTGGCAATTTTTCCTTTTCTTTAATTTGTTGTTGTTTTTTTTTATCTCCCCACTTTGGTAGGTTTTAGTGTTTGTATCTATATATTAGATATATTTGCTGTCTCCCAGTCTTGTGGGATGAGATTTTATCTACTGGGTCCAGTGGAGCCCAGAAGTGTGTTTTCCTTATACTACTGAACTCTTTGCTCTAGGCATGTCCTTTTTGTAGGTGTCCCTTTTGTGGTTTCTTTATGTTCTCATGTTGTGGTTGGGTCTAGACTGTCGTTGATCAGTCCTTGGGAGGACTCTCCTATCAGGTTGGCTAACTGTGTCTCAGCCCCAACCTCATTGTGTAAGCTGTTGTACAGGTGTTTCCAAGGCAGGACAATACACAACTAAACTTCCAGGAAACAAGAGGTATCTTACAAGATATCTTGACAGTCACAATGAAAACAACCCATGTGAAAATACAACTGGGAGAGTGAAGGAAGAACACACCCACACACACAAAAAAATGCTTAAAAAAAAAGAGAGAAAGAAAAGTAATGCTTAGAGAGAGAGAGATGTATATTGTTGTTAATACTGGTGAAAATTTAGAAAATAATAATAAACTAAAATGTAAGAAATAGAGAAGCTGTTGGGACATAACAGAAGCAGAGAAAAGATTTTGAAAGAAGGTCCAGCAAAAAATTAAGGGAGAGAATAGGATAATAGGATAATAGTTGAAAATGAGAAAACAAAAATACTATAAAGAGAATAAGAGAAACTAACAATTGAACAAAAAGACAGGAAGACAGAAGGGAGGATAACAAAATAGTGAAAGAAAGTAGAAAAACAAAAAAGAAAAAGAAAAAAATGTTATGCCAATGGATCGAGAGGAGAGAGAGAAATAAAGCCCAGGCAGGGAAGGAGTCCAATAAGAGATTTGGGGGGACTATAGAGGAAAGCTGTAAACTTGGTTATAATGATAAAGTCCCAGTTGTTAAGCAGGGATATCAAGAAAGTCTTGATATTAGAAGCAAGGATAAAGCAAAACAAAGCAAATAACCAAAACAAACCTAAAACCAAGCTAAGTGAGACAAAATTCTTTTAAAAAAACAGAAAAAAAAATTTAGTTAGAAAAATGTTTTAAAAAAATTATTATAAAATTTAAAAAAGAAGAAAAAACAAATTTTCTCCCCTTTCTCTTCTTCCTAAGGAAAAAAGAGAAAAAATAAATAAACCCACAAACAAAAAACAAACAAAAAAACCAAAAACCAAAAAAAACAAAACCAAAACCAAACCAAACAAAACAACAGAAGAAGAAAAGGTAGTGAATCAGGTGAGTTTCTTGTGGGCAACTTATGTTGTCTGAGGGTCGCTGTTTTGTGTGCTGGTTTCAGTTCTCCTGGGAGGTGCTTGTGTTTCACCCAATGTGAGGAGCTGTCTAGGTTTCGCTCTGGTGTCTTTAGGTAGATGGTTGATCTGAGGCTCTTCATGGACCACCTCCTCTTGTCAACTATTTTGCAAACTTGTAGTTGCCTGGTCTTACTTCAGAATTTTCTGTAGAGTCTTTGGGGTGCAGGGTGGCTAGTGTAGCTCAGGGTACCAGTCCCCTTAGAGGTGTTGCTGTCAGGCACTCACTCTGCAGGAGTTAGTCTCTGCTCCACAGCCAGCTTCTCAGTCCCTACCTTGTCCTCTGATTCTAGATCCCCAGGCTCTGTCTTGCTGCAGCTTCAGATTGATCTCAGCCTGTTGCCTTTTCTGTATGGGCCGTTTCAGCAGCCTGGGCTCAGTGGGTTCGATTAAAAACACATTCTGGTGAGCCCTTTGCCTATCCTGCCCCCAGCAGGGGTTTTCAGCGTTTCCTCCAGTTCCCAAACAACAGTCCCTGAGAGTCTTATTCTTGTAAAGTCCTCCTGTGAGCTTCTCTCCTTTCCCCCTCAGGACTGTGCCCTGACAGTGTTTCTGAGGCCTCAGTGAGCGGGACCTGCCCCTTTCCTGTTGAGAGCGGTGCTCCCGGCTGCAGGAGAGGCTGGAAGGCTCCACCCCTCCCTGCCCAGCTCTGGTTGGCTGGTCCCACCAGGCCCGCCCCTCAGACTGTCTACTGTGCAGACCCCAATCCCAACCTCCACTGGTCTGTCTGCGCAATGCATGCTGGGAAGTTGGGAACCAGTTCCGCCATCAAACTCACAAATGCACAAAGCAACACACAGGCAGAGAGTCCTCCCTGCAAGGTCCCGCTCCCCGTGCACCAAGGCCCCAGAGGGAGGGGACCCAAAGTCAGCTCTATGCAGCTCCCTGAACTGCTGGTCTCAGCAAAGCTGGGGCGGCTTCATGCGCCCCTCAGGGCTGGTCACCCATCCCAGCCTCTCGGCACCGGGAGCTCAGGGCTGGAGGGCTCCTCCCCTCCCCCATGCCCCATAGACTCAGTGCTTTCTGGGGCTCAACACAGTGCCCCACAGGGAGGCAGAGGGTCCCCGTGTGCGGCTGCTCCGAGCAGTCCTCTGGTCCCTTACCACTAGGGTGCCACAGGCCTTGAGACACCCTTCCCTGTGGCCGGCACCCCGAGCACCGGATGCCGGTCACAGCCCCCACTAGAGGCTTTGATTCCTAGGAAGGCGCCATCCCCTCCGGGGCTCACCACTCCCCTGGGTCCCTCTGCCCTGTGCGCGGGGCGCTCCTTCCCCTCTCATCGCTCCGGGTATGGGATCCCCACTTTTGGATACTGTCCACACTCCCAAGGGGAGAGAGCTTTGCGGCCTCCAGGCCTCAGGGCTCGGCGCCCAGCACAGGCTCCAGGGGGGCTCCCCCTCCCTACGCCCCCTCTCTTACCGGACTCCGTGATGTTTCCTCAGTGCTCCCCACTTGCACTCCGTCCACTCAGGTATGTGTCTCTGGGTTTTCCAAGCTGCTACGTAGGATTTTAGGAGGAAATCGAGTCTGTGGGTGGGAGCAGGGCCTCTGCTGCTTCTCACAGGGCCGCCATCTTCCCTCTCCCTCAAAACACACTTTTGATGTGTGACAAGTACTATCCCAAATAATTTATAATAATTTTTTATGAACAGGAATAATTAGTTAAACTGCATTGTGTCTGCAAATTTGAGTTACATTATTTATAAGGATGTATTGTAAAGCATAATTGTCACTAATGTTAATATCAATCAAATTAAATTTTTATTTTCAAACAAGCAAAGACATTTTATAATGCTGAGAATGCAAATCTTATCATTAAGAATTGTACTTTCAGCTTCCTGCAGACTATCAAGTGTGTTCCAATCAAGGCTAATATCTTGGAGGAGAGCAGAGAGTTATATATTTTTTAAATAACTTTTAATTGTGCCTTGCTTTCTAAAACTTGGTATAGAGTCTGATTCATTACCTTTCAGTATCACACACACACCAAAAAAGCACTATAGCTATTGCTATGGAAGTATAAAAACTGTACATTTATATGGGCTTGGCAGAGGGAAAGAGAGAAAGAAACAAAGAGAAAGAGAAACAGAAGGACAGAGAGAGACTTACTTTTCCAATCATTACACTCAACAAACAAGTTACTTTAGCGAGCATGAGTCGGGAAGTCTAAACCTACTTCCAGTCCACCTCAATACCACGTAATGTTTTTGGCAAGAAAACATATATTCTGTTATGCTTTGTGAATATTTTAGGAAATCTTTCAAAGGTTACTTTGTCATAACATTATTTTCATTTTAATTTTACATTTTGAATGCTAAGTTCAAGTATGCAAATCCACAATAAAACTCAACCAATATTTTTTTGAAAAATAATGGAATAGTATAAAACATTTGCAGTAATCTTTAATTGCATTATAATTATTATTATGCTTAAAGTACTGCAATATAAAGACACTATATTCTTGTTTAAGAAAGTGCAGGTTGAGAGATTTTTTTTCTGCCCATGCATCTAAGTAATTAGAGCATAGACATTGTATATTACAGGAGAGATTATTTGGAAAGATTGAGCTTAATGGATTTGAAAATGAAATAAGTAAAAGTTACATATCCTGTATATATTTAGATATATCACATAATTTTTTTTTGATGCTGCACCAATCTTCATTTAAGAAGGAAAATCAATGTTTTATACTCTAAATTTCAAAGTGAATTCTCTCTTTCTTTGACTATGGGTAGAACATACTCTTTGTAATAACTTTATCCTAGTCCATCCAAACCCAACCAAAAACCTAAAGAAAAATTACTCGAAAGGAGAAATTTGAGTTTTAAAAAAATTCCCTAATTTAAAAATCAATATCAAGCAATTTTAACTTTTAAGAACCAATTAATTAAGATTATGAATGTGAATGTCATGAAGCAGAAGCACTGATAAATATTATTTGCCCAAAAAAAGAGTGAAGAAAATAATAGAATTTGAGAACCTCAAGCCCTTATGCCAGTTTCCATCTCATTGTGAATTTGAAAAATTTCAATAACATATCTACAGGGTGTCCCCCAAAAAGTATATGCACTTTGAAGATTATAAACTCAATGTTTATTAACATACAGTTCATTTTCAAAATTTAAAAGACTCTATAGAAATTAATACCTTTTTTTTTTTTCATTTCCTGTTTTCAAACTGATGATTGTTCTGGTGCAGGCACTGCTGATAACACTAAGCAACGGGATCACAAATATCAAGCATCATTTCGTTCAATATTTGTGTGCCCTTAATTCATCTACTGTTACTGGTTTTTGTACTGTAAACTTTATCTTTTATGTTTCCCCATAAAAAAGTCTAGTGGCACTTTAGGATAAATGTTCTTTGTTCAAAGCTTAGTCTGGCTTCACCCATTATTTCAAATCAATTAAACCTGAAAAGGAGTGAAAATTAAGTGAGTTATCAGCTGTTAAAGCATGTATACATTTTTTTGGGATACCCTATATAACAGTTATTTCTATAAAACCTTTGTAATTTTATTTTTTGGGGAAATTATATCTATATTAGAATTTTAAAAATATTCATGAGGTTCTTCTATCATCCCTAATTATTTTTTCCAAAATGACATTTAGTAGTCCAAATATATGAAACCATGTTTTGCCCCAGAGTCATTCCTTAAAGGCCTGTATATAAAAAATGAAATATCTTTTACAGGTAAAGTATTCAGTTGAATAAAATTTAAAGAGAGAGAAAGGTTGCCATTCATTGAACTTTTATTATGTATCCAGTGCTATCCTAAGTATGACATATTTGTTATATATTGTTATGAGACAGATATTGTTAACCTCACTTTACAATTCTCAGAGATTAAGAAATTTGCAAAGGACCAAATATTAATAAATTGTGTGAAATGAACTCATCCCACTTTTTTTAACTCTGAATTTTATTGCCTTTCAATTAAAATAAGTATAATTTTAAAATTTTAAATATGAAAAGCATTGGGTCTATGATTTTCACCATATGTATTTGTTAGTACTAATGATTATAATATCAAAATGCTAATATGCATTGAGTATGTGTTATATTCTAGGAACCATAGTATTTTTTATGAATTATGCATTTAATCATTACAAAAAAATCCATGACATAGGTGTTATTTTATACATGAGAAATCTGAGACCTTAGATATAACAGCCAAAAGACACAGTTCATAAATGATAGAGCACGGACTTAAGCACAGCTTATTCTGTTTCAAGATCCTGCATGAGTGCACCAGGGCTAATTAACAATGTCTGTGTTTTGCCTTTTTCTTGAACATGCCTAAGACATCTTTCTGAGCCTGAGGAGTCCAGCTTTAATGACATCCAAGCACATCTATTCATAAAAATAAAATCAACTGATTTTGTACTAATTACTGAAGAGTGAAAAAAGAAAAATAACATGCTCTTCAGTTGAGAAACCTTAAACTTTTGGATTAATTACAACAAACAGAGACAATCAATGTCACCTTTGGGGAAAAAAAGAAAGAATTGAATCAGACATGTATGAACTTGTACAGTTTTATCACTTTTATACATCTAATTTATAATCAAATAAATTAAGGCTTGATTGAGGTTGGGGGAATTCCTTTAAACTCCCTATCATTTTTCAGTTTGATCCCTCTCAATCTGAGTTAGAGCGAAAGAGAGAAAGCAAAAGTGAGAACACCAGTGTTAAGATTGAAGAAAAAATACCCCGGCCTATATCCCAAACTAGTGGTAGATGTAGTTCAGGTGAATTATCCCTTAGCTGTCAAAGACCATGGTGGAAATTTACAAGAATGTGAATTGAGACTCTTAGTTTCCCTAATAAACTAAATAAAGATAGAGTTGATTTTGTTTTCACATTGGACACTGTTTAATTTTCTTTTAAAAATATTAATTTATTTTAGAATAATGTCAGTGTTTATGTCACATACATTTATAAAATGTTTATTAGCAAGTCACTAATTTAAGCTATATTTTAGCTTTATTATGTCTAATATGGATGTAATTATATTAGAAAAATATCAAAACTTGATTTTTCAGTATTAACTGAAAATTTATGCAATACACACTTCTTAATTTCATAATTACTATGAATCTATATTGTTCATTAAAAAGAAATCAAATGGTGTATTTATTGAGTCTTCACTATGTGTTAACTCTTAGTTAAGAACTTAACAAATATTTTCTTAATTAATTTTCACCATAATTCCATGATATGTAAACATTTATCACTAGCATTATAAACAATGCTACCCAACAGAATTATAATGTAACTTATTATTTCATTATTCATTCATTTTTAATTAGTGAGTAATTATATAATTTAAACTTTTAGTAGTCACAATTTTAAAAGTAAAATGAAACCGGTAAAATTAATGTTAATTATAGTATTTTATTTTATCCAATATATCCATCCCAAATATTATCAATTCAACATATATCCAATACATAATAATGTTAATGATATTTTACATTCTTTTCTATACTACATCTCCCCAAAGTGTGTATTTTGCATTTACAGCATATTTCAATTTGGACTAGCCACATTTCAAGTGCAAAACAGTCACATGTGGCTAGTGGCTATTGCATTGGACAATGAAGACTATGGAGATGAAAAAAATCAAGTCTTACACAACTAGAGAAATTTATCTAGGATCACACAATTAGAAACAGAGGTTGACAGGTGATTCTAAAGCCTAGGGAAGTTAACCACTAAGTGTACCATATTACCTCTTCTTCAAGATAATGAAATGCTTACATGGTAATGATATGGCGTAAAGTAAGTGGCTGTGTGTTAGCCATATCAGAGTATGTCTAACTAACTGATAGCATCAGAATACTATTTGCACAATTCTGTAGACTGTTTTTCAAAATAATTCATCCAAAGGGAAGAAAGTCAATTATATGAAGATCCAATGAATACCAAAACCTTAAAACTGGGAAAAAGAGATTTTGTACACAACTTAAAGTCTGGTTTTGTATTTTTCAATGGACGCAAAACCCATAGACTTACACTGAACACACATACACACATACACACACACACACATATATATATACAACCTAGATTTTGTAGTAAACATTTTACTGTACTTGCTTTATTATATATCTGTCCATCTACCAATTTGTCTAGCTATTAATCCATTATTTGTGCTTTATCTCACATTCATAAGCATCAGTTCACTTTAGCGTATATACTTCAGCATGCATATTATTAACCAGAGTTCAGCATTTGTCTATGGTTTATTTTCAGGTAAAAATTTATGTAAGTGAAATTCACAAATAAATGTATCATTTGATAAATTTTGACAAATACATACAACTGTGATACAAACTTTTATCAAGATATAGACTCTTACCACCACTCTAGGAAGTCCCCTCTTGCCACTTCACAGTAAGTCCAAACTCTCACTCCCACAGAAGCAACAATTCTCTTGTTTCCTGCTAGAAATTAGTTTTTCCTGTTCTCAGGCTTTAGGTAAAGTGAATCATGTAGTATGTGTCATTTTGTGAAAGACTTTGTTCATTTGGCCAAATGTATGTATCAGTAGCTTTTTTACAGTTTTATTGCTGAGTATGGTTGTTTGATTTTGATCACTCTCTTGTATCTTCAACTAGTTTTTAAAAATATTTTGTCCATATTTTATAATTATTATCTGTTGGAAGGTTTGTCTGATAAGAACTTATACTGCCATTTCTATATGCCTAACTGCATTTATGTATCATTTTACATATAATCACTACTCCATGCTATGAAGGATGTGATAATGGAGAAATTTTGTTTGTTTTCCTAATAGGTGTGTTGAGTTTAACTGAGCTGATTTCATTCTCTTACCTGGTCTGTTTTGGAATTACCAGCTGGCGTTAGTGATTCAGCTGTATCTTTGAAACCATGATATATATTCTATGAAAATTCCGGGTCAATAAACTTAGTAAACCTATGGTTTCATCCTTCCTTAAGACAATGCTCCAACTAGTTGCTTTGTATGAGGCTATTCTCATCTATATGTGTATTAAGATGGTCTTCTTTTCCACGATGATGATGATTTTTTAAATGTTTCTGCCTGTTTCCCAACCCCTCATTTCTCCTCATATATGGTGATTAATAGTCCCATTTCATTGTGCCTCTCCCTAACTACAGGCTCCTACACTTATTCTGGGCTGGCCATGGGACTTTTTTGAAGTGATGGAACAGAAGTTAATGTGATGCAGTCAGGGTCTCAAAAAACACTTGCTCATTTCTTCTCCTCTGTTGAACAATTTGACTTACTTGTTCTTACACCTGTGTCACATCTTATGACCATGCTCAGGCTAAGCTGCTTAAGAGATGCGAGAGTCTCATGGAGCAGAGGCAAACCATGTGTGTTGTTCCCATCATTCCAACAGTCTAGATAAGATCATCCTCTATCAATCAATAGACAATCCAATCCCAGACATATAAAGCAATCCGATTGTGACCAACAGAATCCCCAAGCCGAGCTCCATATATGTTGCCTACATTTGAAAAGCTAAATAAATGCTTTATTGCTTGGAGCCACTGAGTTTTGAGGTTTTGTGTTACACAATTTTATTATGGCAATAAATAACTGATACACCATGGAAGAAAAGTGAGTTATCTGGTTTCTGATGATTTCCATTAGTTATGTTTGTGTATTAAATGAAGATAATCAATAGAGCATCCGATCTTCAAAGATTTGGTGGTGGTTGTTTTTTGTTTGTTTGTTTTGCTTTTTGTTTATCTACTTAGAGCAGTGGGGGCTTGTGTTTCGGGTTTATTCCTAGGCCTAAACTGAGAGACAGGGCTTAGGAAGTCCATATTCATAGCTACACTAAACTGTATGTTTCAATTTGGCCTTTTTCAATAATAATGTTTCTTTTCTCCACCTGATAACTCTTGCCTTCTATTTCATTTGGTCCAAACCCAAGGAAAGCAAGAGTAGAGCTATGGAGATGACGCTCAATATCCCAACAAATGAACCAACTGAATTTGAGCAAAAATTTAAGTCTAATTCTTAATATTATGAAAAAAGGCTAAGCAGAAGCGTAAAAGAAGAGCACCATAGTGCTGTGTACAAACAAACTGTTTACTTTGGCTCCAGGAAACCAAAATCCAAATGGCAGGGCTCTAGAGTCTATTTTAGTGCTCAAATTTTACGAAGGAGAAAACTGAAACCAGATGTGCTTACGTGAGTTTTGTGTAAAAGCTAAGAACAGAACTATAATTACTTGGTATCCATGTTCTAGAAAAGCAGTGAAGTATTATGGGAAGAGAATGAAATGTGATGTAAGAAGGCCTGGATTTTAGTCCCATCATCACCTCTTACTTAATATGTAGTTGGGAGTCAGTCACTAGAGCTCTTTTGGCTTCAGTTTTCTCATATGTAAAATGTGAATAATAATATCAGTCATGACTATCTTAAATATTTGCATAACTATTATTTAAATAATAACGCATCATGTTCTGTGAATTTAATTTAATTCAGTTTAACAAATATTTATTATGAGTCAGTTATATGTCAGTCATTATGCTACTTGTTGAGAATTCAAAAATGGTCTCAGGGAAACTAGAGTCTGTAGAGAGAGAAAGACAAAAATAATGTCAAAATAAGGTGATAAATGCTAAGACAGAGATATGCAAGGGAGTGGGGTACTGAGGAAGCATTAAAGTATTTAGCTCAAGCAGAATAATAAACTTAACTTATAGTTGGCCTGGTGAAAATTACATAGGCAGGTCACTTAGGCCAAGGTAATGAATAATGCAATAAAGACATCAGAATGGAAGTGTGGAACTATACGGAATAAAATTTGTATTACCAAATCCTAAGAGAAGGAGTGAGCAGAGGAGAAACTACCAGTAAGTAAGGGCCAATTAATGAATTTGGACTAGTAAATTTTTAGCAAAGAGATTGTGGTTTGATTTATGTTTCAATTGGAATATTCTAGCTGCATTAGGAGGGACACCAACACTCGAGGAAAGAAAAGAAAGATTTAAATTTAAATTAGGGCAATATAATAAGGATGGAAAGGAAATGACAGATTAGAGAAATTGTATATTCAGTAAATTTTTATTATTTTTTTATTACAACAAATTGTTTCCTTGAGATTTTTTCCTCCTATAAAAGTTTAGTAAGTACTGATGGCTTGAAGAGCATGTTTTTTTCTAGCATATTTATTACTGGCTTTGTCCTACTCATATGATCTGTTTACCTTAATAGATGGAATACTCCCCTCCCACCCCCTTTTTTTTTGGACTTGACTAGAGCCAAACATGATTGCTTCACTCATCTTTACACCAAAAGGAATGCTGAAATCAGTAAACATTCATATTGTTTTTCTAAATAGTAAGCCAGAAATGCAATATGCCAATATATCCTGGGCAACACATTAATACCAGAATGGTTTCCAACAGGAGAATTGATTCACCATACTGTTAAGGTTTATTCAAACAATAAAATATTTCTTTCCTTGTGATGGTTTTTATACTTAAATTCTGTTTAAGTGCCTAGAGCAGCAAATGTCTGCAACCATGTAACACTGATATTATATGACATCTGCAGGAACACAAAGAGACATGATTGCTCCTACACATACAAAAAAATAATCCTCTGTGCAGACAGCCAAGTAAGATTTCTCTTATGTGTGCAGAGAACCCTATGAAGATTCCTCCTGCCGAATATATATCCCTGACTCACCTGCAATAAAGCAAAGATTTGATCATGAATAATTAGTTTAAGTAAGCCACTCAAAATTTTCTATAAATAGAGAATATTCTCAGAAAATATAACCATAACAACATCTTACAAGTGTTTTCAAAATGCTGTGCTGGAAGCCTATTATTCCGTAACGTTAAGTGTTGTTAATTTTCTCTTTGAGAGGGAAAAAGAATATGTAAATGAAGAAAGTACTTATTCATTCAAGTATTTGTCTAATACAGGACTGAAGTATTTGGCCTAAAATTAGAAATCAAGTTCCTCTTAATATAGTTCTGCTTTTAATGATATTGACTTGTCAACTCTCAATACTTTAAATAAGCATTGTTTCATACAGTTCCAGAGAATAAATAGATGGTATTTATGAATTTATTCAGGAACTGGGTACCTTGTCTAGACAAATTTTTCTATAGAATTTTTGCATTCATTATCAATAAGCTAAACACACCTTTCGGAATAACTACTTTCTCATCACTTTCCTGCATTTCTCATAGACTAGAAGCCTTCAAGGCAATCACATAATTTCTTGGTGGTCTTTTCCATTAGGACTGCAGAGTGTACTTGGATTTGTCCAATCTGGCCATGAGCCTGGTTTCCTGTACACTACAAATTTTTTTCTTTATATAATGTATTTCCTTCAGTTTTTAGTTACAACTATAAAATTACTATCACAGGTAAATTCATTTTAAGTGTACATATGAAGTTTAATTTATAATCATTAACAATTTGCATGACTGTTGTTGTAAGTACCAGTAAACTTCACAAACTCTGCAACTTTTAAAAAGAAAAGGACACACATTTCAACCAAAAATTACTTGATTCAGTTGCAGAGCTCCTCCAAGGCGCCAAGCCACAGCTGAATAAAAAACGTATGTTGGGATTCTATAATCCACAAACACACTTAGACACATTACGATTTGGGAAGCAGTTAAATTGCTATGTGGCTGGTATTTTTAAATGAGGTGACTGCATTGTTTCTACATAGGGTAACATTTTGCTTTGTTTTTCCGAGGACATAGAAGATAATTAACCACATTTCATGAGCAATACAGTTTTATAAGAAGTAAATAGAGCAGATACTTCTAAAAATAATTCATGAAATGCAATACTAAATTCCTCTATGTTGCTCTAAATTGACACTTTCTCTTGATTAATAGAGAATATTCTCAGAAAGTATAACCATAATAACATCTTACAAGCATTTTTAAAATGCTCATGATTGTATAAGATGTACAGTCCTTACAGATGTGTAGAAAACTCATTTTACTTAAATTTCATTATTCTATTAAATTAAATCTATTAACCCTGTACTTACCTTAACAATATGGCTGGTAAGGATTCTTATGAAAGACATTACCTTTAAAAATGATAGTTCTTGATATGTATTAAAGCAAAATAGATAACAAAAATTTACCTACTAGTTCACTCTATTTCTCTGAACATAAGAACATTCAATACCAATTTTCCAAAGAATCAGCCCATCCTCAAAATAAGCAAATTTTATTGTTTTTTTATTTTTAATTTTCTCAAACTAATAACAAAACTCCTGAGCTATGGATCTTGTATATGGTTCCTGAGCTTATTTAAATTAAAGTTTTTTATATATTTTCTCAACTCAACAAAGTAAATTGCTTTGCTGCAAGTGAAAGAAAATTTAACCCAAACTAAGTTTTGAAAAAAAAGTGTGTGTGTGAAGGGGGGGAGGTGGCATTTATTTGCTCATTGTAGTTTGTATTGCTGCTGTAACAAATTCCCACAAATTTGTTAGCTTAAAAAAGTACAACTTATTATCTCACAGTTGTATGGGTTAGCCATTGGACACAGATATCACTGAGCTAAAATTAAAATGTCATAGAGCTGTGTACTTTTCTGGAGTTTCTAGGGAAAAATCGTTTTCTTGCCTTCTCCAGAGTCTATAGCCTGCCCACATTTTTTGGATCATGGACCCATTCCTCCGTCTTCAAAGCCAACAGTGTTACCACTTTCTGACCAGTCTTCTGTGGTCACATCTCCCTCTGATGCTTGACATACGGCTCCTTCCACTTTTAAAGGCCCTTGCAATTACATTGGACCCACTAGATAATTCAAAACAATCTCTCTATTTTAAGATCAGCTGATTAACAGACATAATTTTATCTGCAACCTTAATTTGCTCTTTAATAAATTCATAGGTTCCAGAAACTAGGACCTAGACATATTTAGGAGGTATTATTCTGCCTACCACATTCATATTCCTAAAAAGCCTAATGAATAAATTTGTGTAAGGGACAGCTTTGTTCAAAATATTCATGTAAATGATATTATCAGGACCATGTTTCCCTCTTAATCTCTTGGGTTCGCATCAGCTCTACTTCCTTTAATTTGCCAAGACGGATTCAGCAACAGCCTTAGGGCACAGCCACTTCAGGTCTGTCCTGAAGAGTGTGTCCATTTCTCTTAATCAAAATAAAAGTATCAGTTTCTCTTAATCAAAATAAAAGTCTTTGGCTTTTATTGGCCTGACCTCCATTCCATTTCTACCATTAATCTGATCACTGTCCCAGGAGGTAATAAGGCATCAGGAATACCGGCAGCAGGCATTCATGGGCTGAGACTGTACAAGGTACAGAACCTCAAGTAGGAACTGGTGACTAATGTCAGAAGTAGGATTAATGAACATGGGGGCAGGGGGGTGGCAAAAAATAATAATAATAAAAATAAAGAAACATCATCTACTGCACTCGTCTACATTTCTCTCAAATCAACCAAGTAGAAGCAGTGAAAATATCCATCTGAAACAAGAAAACAGTGCTGAAAAACTGAGAAGCCAAACTTATTGTCATAGGTGACAATTTGTGTGCCCATGTAATAATGAACTTCAATTCTTATGAAAAAAGAAAGAAAAAGCAAACCACCAGACACAAACTTAAACTGTTTCTCCAGCCTGATCTTTACCAGGCCCCATCTGAACCCCTCGCTCCAGCCAGCCTAGACGCCTCACCTTACATATGTCATTGGTAGACCCACCCCTCTAAGTTAGACAAGCTTTTCCCGCTGTTCCTGACTCTAGAGTTTCTTAACCTCTCTGAATCTCAGTTTCTACATGGAAATAATAATGCCAATTTTGAAAAAGAAAAACCTTGATTTTAGTGGTTTTAAAAAGTAATGCATTTAAGATTATTATTTTTGCACTTAATATTTCTATACTTGGGACTTATGGTGCTTTGTATGTTAATTATATTTTCAATAAGTTTTTATGTTTACGAATTTTACCTACAATGTAAATTTTAGATTTATTCAAGAATGAATGGTTCTACTCTTTGTAATTCCCACAATATTCAGTAGTTATTTGTCTATAACAAGACTCTATAGTTTGCCTGGAAGCAGACAACTAAATAAAAGTTGTAGAAGTATGCCTAACACTCATGATGTAGTTGTTAATACATAAATTATATATATATAAGTGAGAGTAATTTGTAAGCTATTAAATAAAAAACTACAAAAGACTCCTAAAGTGAAATGTCCAACTCTATTCTTAAAGATATAATGAGCTGAACCACAAGGGCATGCAAGTTTTCTCTTTTAACCAAGTGTTGTTTTAATCTCAAATATTTGAGATAATGACTATCCATTACCTTGAGACCAATGTCTGTCTACTGAATATAGTAAGATAAATGTGCATGAGGAGTTGTCTTTACCTCTTTTCTTGCCATCTATTTAAGATATATTGTACATTTAGCCTGGAACATTTATCAAGAAAAAAAAGGTGAAATTTAAGACAAGCAGTTTTAGATTTTGACTTGACTCTTATTGGTAAAATCTAGCATAATGATGCATTTTGCAATCAATCAATTAGAAGGAAAATGATAATACTACTTTATATATCTCAGTACTTTCCACTTAAAACTCTTAAAGAGAAAAGTCCAACCTGCAAATAAAATTAATGAAACCCTCAAGTGCTCCTATGAGTTAGGTAAATATTGTTTTAGTCATTTAAACATCTGCAATCCAATGGCTTTGACAGTTTAGTGACTTACTCAAGGCAACAGACTAAAACGAAGGCAGTGCCAAACTCCAGTCTAGCAGCCAGGCTGCCAGGTTTCCACTGTGTTGTTTGTTGTCAGTTATAAAGCAAGACCCACGTTAAAAAATGTAAGACACACGTAGTTTTCATTTAAGTCACATTTATCAGGGGCTTGACTGCCTCAGCTTTTAAAGCATCCTTCCTTGTTCTGGATTTGTTCCACAGGTTTCTAAGATTCCAAGTTACTCTATTCTTTGGCTGCCATTTGTCTTTCCTGATTTCCTGCTAACCTCTGCGGATTCTTGAAAGCATGCCTATCTCTTCCCTTGTGTCCAATACAGATTCTTCCAGGGCAAAAGAATTTACATCAAATGGGGAGGAATTCTTTCTTTTCTTTCTTTTTTTTTTTTTTTTTTTTGCCCTGATGCTCTCTGTATCTATTTTGGATGAGGGCTGTGGGGAGTTAAAATTGAGGAGTTGGCAGAAAGTTCTCTATATTGTATACATCTTTCTCCCTCTTACAGCTCATGCCAATAAATATGTTTTTCTTTTATTTTAAATTTCCCTGCTGTGGTGTCCTGTTCATCATCTCTGTTCTCGAGATGAACTTTCCACTACTGACATGATATACAGAGGTGTGCAGTACAGATGGGTTTAATGGAATTCCAAAACTATGCATATTTTAAAGGAAATGAGAGAATTATATATAAACACACTTGAAAGTCGTCAAGGTTCTGACAGGCAATAATTAGAAGTTAACACAATGAAATCAAAGGGAGGAATACATATGTAATCGGAAGTACAAAACTCAGTGAAATGTAAACATGACTTTAAATAATAATAAAAGAAATGCTAGAAAATATACAGTCCTGCTCCTATTGTAATTGCATTCACAAAATCTATAACCATCTTTTTTTTCCTACTCAGAGAAATATAATATTAGAAATCTTATAGATGATAATAACAGACTGAGATGGCAGCTTTATTAACCTATTTTAAAATACTAGATATTTTAAACCATTTAGATATGTTTGATGCAACCCTCCCAACTTGTTGCCAAATAGATAGGAATCTCATCAGTGGCTACTGGGAAAGAGAAGGAAACCAGAATTCAGAGCACAGGAAATGAGTGGTTTAATGTGATACCAAAGCCGATGCCGTGAAGAATGACAGAACACAAAGCCAGTCCAAAAAAGGATGTGGCAGGTTTAAGTTTATCCAGCCCAGCTTCGGTACTTAAAGGGTATCCTAATTTGGTAGGTAGGAATTCTAAGATGTCATTTTTTAGCACCAAGGCTAAGAGTTAGATATGTGACAGTATCATCATTTAGGGTAATTTATTTGGAACAAAAGCCGAACATTAATTCCTAAGCATAGAAAGTACAGTGCCCTATGGGTTACTAATTATCGTATAACAAATTACAATAAACTTATCAACTTAAAACAACACCCATTTATTACCTCACAGTTGTTTAGGTGAGAACTATGGGTTTGGCATAACTGGACTCTCTGTTCAGGGTCTCCCAAGCCTGAAACGGAGTGTCAGGTGGCTGTCCTCATTTTGGAGCTTCGAGTCCACTTCGAAGCAGAGGTTGTTGCAGATTTTGGTTCCTGGGTGTTGTAGAAGTGAGGCCGTCAGCTCCTAGAAAATGTACATCATTCCTTGATATCTAGCAGTCGCAACACCATGACACTTTCCTTTTTCAAAGTTAGCAAATGAGTGTTTCTGACTTTAAATTGCTGACTTCTTTTAAGGACTTAAATGATTAGGTCAGACCAACCCAGGAAAATCCTTCTTCTAAAGAACTTAAAGTCACCTGATTACAAAATTTAATTAAATCTTCAAAATCACATTTGTCCTATAACATAACATAAGCATGGGAGTGATATCCTATTATTTTCAAAGCTCCGGCTTGTACTCAAAGGAATGAGATTAAACAGGGCATATAAACCAGGGAGGCAGTAATCTTGGGGACCAGCTTAGAATTATGTCTACCACATTTCATAGACAGAGCCTAAGATACATGGGTTGGCTAGAAGTAAGGAAAGCTGAAAAAATGTTAAGACTCCCACTCCAAAAGGGTAACTAGAGTGCAATCAGTCATTTAAACAGAAGCCAAGTTACATGAGCTCTGCAAAAGCAGCAGAGGATAGGTGAGTATTTAGGGTTCATCCCAACCAGATAAATACCAAGCTTATGGAATAAAGAATAATATTAGACTTCATTTACTGTGGAAATGGGGTTCCGTGATAGACTGGAATAAGGTTGAGCTTTGAAGTCAGACTGATGAATATGAAAATGCTCTCTCTGTCATTGCCCGGTTGCACACTTTGGGCAAGATACCTCAAGTACAAATTGAAGATGATGATATCTACTTCATAGAATTTGAGCATAGTCCTGAGAATATTGAAGGTACCATGTTAGTTTCCAGTTCCCTTCATGAGACTGATTCTTTGGCTGTGTCTGCAGTTAAGTGAAAATAAAGAAGTGGAGAGTGTCTAACACTGATCAGATAAAGTGTTAATTGATGCAAATGATAAATTGTTAGTAGACCATCTTAAATTAATTGAAAAGCAAAATCCTGGAAGAAATTATCATTTTTAAAATAAATACAAGATTATTTTAGTTTTTAAATATAATATATCCATTAACATTATGAATTACTTAAAAATATTGTTTAATAAAACTATAGTTCATCATGGAAAATGTGAGTTGTTCCTGCTGACATAAAACAGAACTCCACAAATTAAATAATTTTCTTCATTCTAGTACTACTCACTCCATTATTCTATGAATAGACAAACAGACACATTAATATCATATATCCACCAAACAAACGCCACCTTTGGTTCCGGCACAATGCAGATAGTGCCATAAGTTTGTTCCGCATAGTCCTTAGTTAAATATATTCTCAGGAGTAGACTTGGGTCTGGTGTTGCCTACGATGCTAAAAACTTTCTTTTCTGAAAGCTTGCTTGTGAGGAGCCCTCTGTAACGTCTGCTTAGGCTTCCCATTCATCAATGATAAAGAAGAATCAAAGACAACATTTTTGGTTAGACATGATGTACTAAGATAGAACTTCCCTACAAACAAAAGTAAATTAACTAATGAAAAATAAAGGACATAAAAACTTAAAACTGTTTCAAACACATTTACCTATAACTCAGTTTCTCTTGAGACATTTTGATTAAAAAATTGTCAGTGCTCATTTTTCATCCCATATCATCCACAGTGCTTAGCGTTATAATTTTATGTAAACAGTTATATCAGTCAGCCCGGCCGGTGTGGCTCAGTGGTCGGGCATCGACCTCGGATCCAGGAGATCTTGGTTGGATTCCCCGTCAGGGCACAAGCCTGAGTTTCAGGCTCAATCCCCAGTGGGGGGCGTGCAGGAGGCAGCCGAGGACTCTCTCTCATCATTGATGTTTCTATCTCTCTCTCTCCCTCTCCTTTCCTCTCTCTGAAATCAATAAAATATATTAAAAAAAAAGAAAAGAGTTATATTAGTCAGAAGAAACTAGGTTTTTCTTCAGTACATAAAAACCTCAAAATTCTAGTGGCACATGACAACAACAGTTTATTTCTTGCTCATACTAATATCCATCATGGAAGCTTTATTTCATACTTCGTCACTTAGTAATGAAAGCTAATGGAGCTACTCACTGCCATATGGAAAATTATCAGTTGCTGTAAAAGGAGGAAGATAGGTGATCCTTAAAAAATTATTGAAAGTCTCACATGGCAATTCTGCTCACACTTTATTAACCAAACAAGACATATGGTCATGAATAACTTCAAAGGGGTGAATTAGTACATTTCTACTATGTACAGAAAAGACTTTTGTTACATGTCTATCACAGTATTCTCTGTTGGTTCCAAAATACGTGTCTCAGTCCCCTTTCAGCATGCAATATAACTTCTTCTCTCTCTCCTCCAAGGAAAGAAACTCCAAACTACTATAGAGTCAAGGCACAGGCATAGAGTGTAGGATTTCTGAAGGGTATGTGATAATGTCTGCATTAGGAGTGATGTACAGTAGTCTCTTCAAATGACCCAGATGTGACTCCCTCAGATCTGGAGACCTATAAGCATAAGATAAATGATCTGTCCTACATATTCAGGGACACAATAAGGTCATGATAATGTCATACATATTCCCATTCATACTGGCAGATGAAAGACAAGAAGTCTCTGATCCACAGTAATTCTGAAATCCCTCTGAGCAAATATTTTGAGGGCACCCTATTTTGGAAGTTGGCAATATCCCTTGCCCTCTTTCCATTCCCTGGATGTATCTTCCTTAACCGCAGTTCCCCATAGCTTCTGACTCAGCCTTCAGGAAAATTTCTCTATTGCCAGCATTGTCTTTAACAACATTTGAAATGGGGTTTTGGAAATATGCCTAGTATGGTAATTGAATGGAGGTCCCAGAAAAGATATATCCCTGTACTAATTCCTAGGGCCTTTGATGGTGACCTTATTTGTAAAGTGTTTTTGCAGATGTGATTAAGCGAAGGATCTTGAGATGAGATCATCCTGAGTTATCCAGTTGGACCCTACGGTCGATGACAAGAAGAAAAGACAGACACAGAGGGGAAAACCATGTGAAGACATATGTAGATATGTAGATATCTACACATGTAGATATATGTAGATATTTGCTACATTGGATATAGTCACAAGCTAAGCAACAACACCTGAAATCTGGAAGAGGCAAGAAAGGATTCACTCCTAGATCCTTCAGAAGGAATACAACCCTGTCCACACTTTGATTTTAGACTTTTGCCTGGAAATTTGTGAGAATAATTTTTGTTTGTTGTTTTATGTCCCCACATTTGTGGTAATTTGTCACAGCCCCTAGGAAACCAGTATACCTTTCTTAGGACCATGTGACTTGTATTGGCTATAAAAATGTGAACAACAATGATGACAGTCATTTTCAGCTAGAAACATTTAATTGCCAGTGCTAGGCATTGTAGCACTCTCTTTTTCTTTTCCTTGCCTCAGTGACTATGGAAGGATGAATCAAGACAATGCCTAGATCAACCTTTGTCTGACTGATTTAATGAGCAGATCAGTCCTGCTGATCTGTTCTAGATGTGATTACAAGCTATAAATAAATTAAATTTGGGTTTGTTTTTTTAATTTATCATTATTGTTCAAAGTATTATAGATGTCCCCACTTTTCCCCACTGACCACCTCTCCCCACCCCTGCTTCCCCCCAACTTTTGTGGTTTTAAATCAGTAAAATATTTGGCCAATCAGATACTGTACATACCTTAGCACACACTCATGATTAAAGCAGTGAATAGATATTTGGGGATTAATAATTTCCTATTGATGTTCAAATGTAAAATTTTACTAATTCCCTCTTAATATGTTTGTTTTAAGTTCAAATACGGTTCAGTAACAATCTAGGGATGTATTAAAGAGGGAGGATCATGAAAGTTGTAATAAAAAACTCCTGTACTGAATGCAGTTATTTATTTCTTTGAGGACGTCCCCAGAGTATCAGTCATTTCCTATGCAACATATAAATAGTAATACTGGTTCTTTCCTCACTAAGCTTTGTGGTGTTCAATAAGATGATTGAGAGTAAAGTCTTTGTAAACTATAAAGAATTGCATACATATAATTGATTTTCTGTGATGACAGGAAGTTATCTACACCATATTTGCAGACAAGTCTATAATAAGATTGACCAAAATCCTGAACCTTTTTAAAGTGGATAATACAGATTCCTTATATTTTCACATAGTCATGAATTCCAGTGACATATATCAGAAGAAGACTAAACCCAGAATAAAAAAATATGTTCCAAAAATAAATTCTGCTAAGTGGGCTTGATCACAGTGATTCCTCATCTCCAAGAAAATGGATGAGCTTTTTAGGTTCAGAGAACCTGAACTATTTAAGGATTATGGCTGAGGGATACTTAAAAATGTCAGGGACAAACAGTAATCACATAGAGATTTACCGGGGCTTTAATATTTGGATGGGACTCAAAACCTGCACAAGGCCACAAGAAGAATGTATGGAGCCCTGAGAAACCTCTACAGAACAACTGATTTAGAAATTCAAGCTGAAGATATAGTACATGACAGAAATAAGTGGTGATTATCAGAGGAAATAAAATAAATAAAATGAACTTGGAAAACAAAGTTGGAACAACAAGAAATATTGGAAATAATATTGATTAATATTAGAGTCCGCTATATGTAACATAAAGTAACATTAATTTACTTGAGAATAGTAGTTTAGTGGGCCATTCAGTTTTTTGTCCCTCTAAAAAAAAAGTAATATCTTAAAAATTTAACTGAGAATTACTATGATGGTTCAATTATGTTACCAATACAGGTTCTTTCTATCTCACTACCCCATAATCCTTGTTAATGGCTTCCGTTATCAGTCATTTTTATGTCCTAACACAACTGTTAGAACTTGAGCTCTTACACTTATATTTCAGCAAAAAAACACCCACAATAAAAACAAAAACAAAAACAAAAACCCAACCACCAATAAAATAGGAAGTGAGAAGAAAGTTCATCATGTTTTTAAGGAGACTCCTTGAAACTACCCCAGGACACTTCTAATGATATACTATTGCACAGGACTAGCCACATAGATACTCTTAGCCACAAAGATACCAACAAATATAATCTTTTAACTGTGAGTGTTGCTATTTTGAGTAACTTTGTTAATTAGGTAAAGGGGGAAAATTAATGTTATGGTAGGTAAAACAGGTCTATCTGCCATAGGAAATAAAAACTGAAGTAGAAATGGTTGGAAAGAATAAAGAAAAAATAAATAAGCTCATTTTTTTAAGAATCTAAATAATCATACTTATTTATAAATGTATTTATTCAACAGGTATCTCTTGTGAATAATCTGTGAGACACTGTTCTAGGTTTTTTGAATATCATAGTTTTCCCCTCAAGCAAATTGTAAGCATTTAAAAGAGGACATATAAAGATACATAAATACAATGAAAATGTGGAGAAAATAGATGCATGAAGGAGGTAAAAATGCTGTATCACAGGTAACCTCTTTCTACAGCTTGAAAGCACATGTTTGGTTGATCTGGGTCAGAAAAGTGGTCTTGACCCAGAATGGAGGTATTGTGTCAGTGAGAATCAAAATGGGGGATCCATACCAATGTTTTAAGGAAGGTAGAATTAATAGAACTTCAAAACTGAATGATGTGTGGTGGTGGGAAAAAGAATAATTGGAAATAATGGTAAATCCAAGATTTCATGCCTTCCGAGTAATTGAAAAAATACAGTTATGTATTAATGCAGATCAAGATGAGTACTAGTTGAAGAAGTTGAGATGATGCAGAGTTTGGGCTAATGACTGACCTGCTGGAAGCCTTCTCTGGTTCTGGAAGACAAAACTTCTCCCACTCTCCTGTGTTTCATCGGCACTATGACAGGCCTCATTGAAATCACTTATCACGTGCTGCTAGGAATGATTTCTGCATAACCAACAATGTGCTGCAGCAGCTTTTAGGGTTTTACCAGCTTGCAAAATTGAAGTCTGCACATTTCTTCCCAACCCCTTCAAATTGGTGACTTGAAACCAATCATGGCGGGAGCATTTACACCATAAAAATTGGCAAATGCTTCTTATATGGCTTTCTCTGGGCTCACCACCCCCACCCTTCAAGTGCTGGTTGTTAAACATCTGTCAGTATATCTCTATTTGTAACTCCTTCTCAGATTATAAACTTTCTGTGGGCACAGCCTGTGCCTTATCCATATGTGTGTTCTTCTTATGGTGGGAGTGTGGCATTTAGCAGTGACTGTGGGTGTGGTTTCATTGAAGTTCCATAAGAAATGTATGTTGACTTAACAGACAATCAGAGAAAAATGTTCAGCACATAGTTGATAAAAATGGTTTGGAGTTCATTTTTGAGAGCATAGCTGAGCTATGTATGCATTTGGTGATGAATTTGAAAAAAGAAGAAAATAACACATATGTGGAATGTGTTATAAATTTGGTACAGCTATTAAACTTAAGTGCCAACATTCTAGAGAAAAAAATGGGCTTTCAACATGGAATTTATTTTATCTTGTAATAATCTGGAACTGGAGTCTACAAATGTATGGCTTATGGAATCATCTAGAAAGCAGGACGAGGGAGCTTTACCTTAGATCCACTTACAAAAAAACAGTATCATATAATATAGATATGCCTGATAGTAATGTAGATGAAGTTTGCCTTGGCTTCCTTCTTTAGAATCGCACTACCTTCCCAGTCTTCCATGACACGCCGTATAAAGTAATATAAGCCTTTTATATACACACTCAGAATACATATAGGTTACTACAAAGTAATCCCATTTTAAGAGTATAAAACCTATGTTTACTTTGAATAAGAGAAGAAACATTTAAATGTGGAGCTAGTGAGCTAGATAAAAAAACAGTGGCAGCAGAGGCTTTCAATTGATCCTAAATTCTGACTATAGATAGATGGCCACATTTTACATAGTTTTATAAGCCTGGGCATTTCTGGACATTTTGAAAAATGCAAGGCCCGAAGTCATGCCTGCTCTTTGATACAACCAGTTCTTTATCCTAATACAGCTTATTAATCCAAAAAATAATTATACTGGCCAAATATAAATTGAGTGCATCCAATGGAGCAAATATTTTGTTCTGTACTTTGTATTTATTTAAATGATGTATTCTAAAGGCATAAAAATGAAATCATATTAGTAATAAATTTAACTGGTCATCTTTGTTGAAAGGCATATAATTATATGATGTTCTGACTGTCCCACAAAATAAAGAACATATGGTGACTAGAAATATGGTTAAGTCTAAATCTGTGCCTTTCAGTGGAGCATAGTGAAACAAATCAGGTTTCTCATCCGCTAACATCATCGGTGTGTTTCAAATCTATGTAAGTGGGTTCATAGTAAGTGGATTCACATTCAGTATTGGTGAGAACCTTTTAAGAAATTGCCTAATCCCCTAAATATGTGTTTTAAAAATTTTCCTGATGTTTTATTAATAAGTCAACCACTAGAATCCATTTGGAAATTATATATCATTTATATTATGTAATAGCATAAATTAAATTATTATAGACATGTTTGCAACAATGTTTTCCACATTAAAATTCGTAATACTTGACCCCCTTTTGAAATGTCTGCATTTTGTAGTCCTATACCGTTTATATGTATACTATTATATGACTAAACGTTATAATTGCTCAATTTTGTGTTTTTAAACTGCCACAGATTTCCATGTGTTTTCTCTACATAGAGTTCTTTAGAATTAAGTGTAGAATCATAATTAAACTTATGACAAAAGAATAAAATGGTTGCAGTTTTTAAATAGTCACAACTAATTAATGTCTAGGTAAACCAGTTTAAAGGACTGGTTTCATTTAAATGTGGTTTTGTCTGATATTTTATAATACAGATATTCGGCGATCTATTTCTATATCACTTAACTGTTCTGTATTTTTGAACTCATCTTTAAGATGGAGATATTTTCAGTAATTGCCTCATAATACTGTTGTAAGAATCCTGTAAGAATCAAAAGGGATAATGTAAGTAAATGGGCTATAATATATTTTCTATTAATGGCTGCTATTATTAAAATATCATTTTTAACTTTAATTTATAAATTAAAAATCATAAAAATTATAGAGATAACTGAATGTTACTGGACATTATTCAACATGTACAATATGTTTATGAAAAGTCAACCATATATTCCACTAATATTGCTGACTTTTGTCTCCAAACAAGTTGATTCACTTAAAGTACAAAATTCATATAGAAAGTCACTCTTATGATCAGTGTTTCTTTGCACCTAGATATTTATTTTAAAAATACTTTTCTGTTATTAACAGAAAGATTCATTCAAAATCCAAAGCCTGATCACTGAGTTCTAAAACAACAGATCCTTCTGAAATATCAAAGCTTTTAGGACCTCTTGTGAGATATACACACAATTACCAGCAGGTGGCAGTGTGTATACAAAAGTGTTTCATACATAATTTTGCAAACTGCAGGTTACTAGCTCTTACTAACCAAGGGATGTGCAACCACTTAAAAGCTCTATTTAAGAGGAACAAATGATGGACTCCTAACTGTTTTGAAATTCCTTGTTATTATCTTCCTTATGTCACTTCAAGAAAGAGGATATGGTTGCCATTTGTGAAATGTACAAAGTCTTAAACTAATCAATTCCAAGTTTCCAAGGAGGTGAGAATTACTGGCTGACCTTTGCATGATTCTTCTATGCTCTGTTATTTATGATCACATAGCCTGTTTAACTATGAGATCCTCTAGTAGACATTGTCATGGTTGATTATTTGTCGAGGGTTTCTCCAGCTTGCACACATATGTATACAGTGTTTTATGTTTTAAAAAAATATATGAATACGGAAAGATAAAAATAGAATCAGAGATAGAGATGTGCTAATGTAAATTCTTTAAGATTATTAGACAATGAAATCATATATTTCATTAAACTGGAAGTTTGAGCCTGTTTTTAGATTGATTTTGGTGTTATGCGACAACTAAACATTTTTCCTCTTTTATCCTACCACTCTTATGCTTAAAACCTAAGCACAAAGGTCACAGATGGCAGAATATACAATCATTCCCTCCCCATTGCCCCTGGTTATGATTGTGGTCTTTTGCAGAACATGTGTCAGCAGAATGGTAATACACGTTTCTAGACCAGGCAAGGTTGGTGATTAGTAGTAACTTTAAAATTAGGGCAGTGACAGTGGCGAAGGCAAGAAGTATTTGTGAAAGTGATGGTAAGGGAGGAAGTTCTTTCTGTTTACATTGAATTCATAAAAGTTACTTTTTGCTTTTTCTCCTAAAAGAATTTATTGTGTGTCATCTGTCTTGTTCAAAGGTATGAATATGCTTTATAAATACATGTGAATAGAGAAGCAAAAAAAGAATATGGCACTAAAAAGTATCATTTTTTAATAAAAATTATTTTTGCAATTTAGAGTCATGAAGGTTACCTTGGGCCTGGCTCTGCATAAATCTGTGAAACCGGGGAAGTATCCATTCTGAGTTTCCATACTTTGTTTTCTTTCCTACCTTCTCTCTCAGTGAATTTCACATATATTCTTAAAAACTACTTTGGAATGAAAATAACTCCAAATATTACTCCACTAGGTGAATGTACATTAAAATATAAAAGCTTCCAACAGAACACAGACCCAGAATGGAATCCTAATCCACACTGAGTGAACGGGCATGGTGTCTATAGAGACAGATGGTACTTCTCAATCGACCCTGAAGTCGCACCAGAGGTGACAGAATGTACTGCATCATCAACCTAAATTAGACGTCGTATGACTCACACCAAGATAAGTATTTTTTACATTTCCATTCGAATGATTTAGAGAGATGACCTATATGGATAGATAGGGAGAAACAAGGAAACTTTTACGCAGTGAATTTTAAAAATGTATGTGTCAGCTAAACATGTCTCAAATCCCATACTACAAAGAGAAAAATGGGTTTTTGAAAATATTGTAAATTGTATTGAAATATAACATGCACATAGAAAAATATACAGATTAAATTGTATGGACTGATGTTTTCTTTTTCTAATAAATGTGCCTGAGTAACCAGCAATAAGATCACAAAATAGAACATAACCAAACAACAGGGTTGCCTCATGCTCACTTTCATCACTACTTCCATGTAACCATATTTTGTCTTCTAATACTATAGATGAACTTGGTCATTTTTTACAACTTTATATAAATGCAATTATATAGTACGCATGCTTCTGTGCCTGGTTTATTCACTCCCATAATACTGATGAAGCCCCAGCCACGCTGCAGCTTGTTCATTTTCATTACTACGTATCTCGTTGCAAGAATACACCACAAAATCGTATCCAGTTGGGGGCTGTTGTGAATAGTGCTCCCATGATCATTCTAATACATGCCTTTTTTCGCATATATGTGCATTTCTGTTGGGTACATAACCTAAGTTTAGTTGCATGTGTTAGTAAACGCTGCCAAAGTGGCTGCATTCGAGCAGGCGGTTAGACGTTAACCAAAGAGAAGGGAGCGGCTGGAACCAGTCATCCGGTTAAATGATTAAGCCTGATTAAGGAGGCAAAAAGCAGCCTTTTAGTCGCCCTGCGGGGTAACTAGCATCATTAAAGCCAAATGGACAAAAACAGACGTCGGAGGGGAGGCGGCAGGGAAAGGAGCGAACGCGGCGGGCAGGCCTCACTCAGCGCATGCGCGGGAGACGCCGACGCCCGCGGGACTAGGGGGCATGCGCAGTAGGACCCTGAGAGGGGGACGGGCACTGGCCTGGGGAAATTTGAGAAAAAGAGAGTGAATTGGGGAACAGCACAAAACCAAGCCCGGGAAAAGCCAGGGAAGAGTTTGAACAGCTTGGAAGAAAACCTGTTCTTTCCTGAACCCACAAAAATACGTGGAAGCTGAGCAAGGAGCTCGGACGGCAGCCTGCGCTCTGCCTCTCCGGAGCGCGCGGCCGCTTTGTTCTATAAATCTTGCGCGATCCTTAAAACGCCTCCCACGTCAGTGTCCATGCAGTTTTATCCCTGCGACACCGCTGAAGAATCTATTTCCTCTGGCGAGGTGACAGTGATACTAATTTATACTTTCCCAGCTTTGGTGAGAACTTCCCTCCCTCCGCCTCTTCACCAGTTCTTGCTACTGCGTCTAATTTCCATTTAATCCATTTTCCTAATGCACCTTTTAGGACCATATATATACTTGTATATGATATGTATGTACAAAACAGTCAGACATGTGAAATATGTGATGAAACGTATGATAATCATGTGTGAAATGTGATACTAGAAACAGCTGAAGTTAAATGTTGCAAATACCGTCGGCATACAGCGCAATAAACAACTGGCCCAAATAAGCATAAGCTTCGTCTCCTAAACTGAGTCCCCGGATTCTCGTGCGGAGGGTAAGAGGGCCCCCTGCCCCTCAGGACGTGAGCAGGTGTCCAAGCACTCGGCTCGCTTCTGGCGCCGTCTGCCTGAAGCTTGCGTCAGACTCCAAGGTTAAGGGCTCAGTCCCGCAAGAACTGCGCCCGCACCCCCGGCACACACGCTTCCGATGCCAGAAAGAAGCCCAGGCTGCTTTTGCTTCTGAATGACTGGCCACCGATTGGAGGCTCCAACTAAGCCCCCCAACTCAGAATCAGTCACAAGCCCAGGTTTTCACCCGTACTTCTGACTGAGTGGTTATAAATGAAAGGTTCCCACAGCCCCTTCTTCAGGTCTATTAATTTGCTAGTATGGCTCACAAAGCTCCAACATGTTACCTACTACATCACTGGTTTATTACAAAAGGATATAACTCAGAAACAGGCAGATGGAAGAGATACATACAGCAAGGAATGTGGGAAGGGGCCTGGAACTTCAATGCCCTCTCCAGGAGCACCATTTTCCAGGCACCTCCACATGTTCAGCTACCTAGAAGTTAGCTCAACCCTCCACCCCTTCTCTTATGTTTTTATGGAGCCTCATTGCATAGGCATGATTGATTAAGTCACTGGTCATTGGTGATTGCATTTATCTCCAGACCCTCTCCCCTTCCTGGAGGTTGGGGGATGGGACTAAAAGGTACAACCTGTAATCATATGGTTGGGTCTCTGGCAAACAGCTTCCAACTTTAGGTGCTTCCCAAAGTTGCCTCATTAACATGTAAAAGACCTTTATCTCTCTCAACACGTAAGAAATTCCAAGGGTTATGGGAGCTGTGAGCCTGGAATTATGAATGAAGATCTAATATATGTAAGTATATTTTGGTCATCTGAGTAAACAAATATTTCTTAGAAATCATAATATTGCATTTCTATACCACACATATTTACTTGTGCCTCTCAAATATAATACATCATCAGAAACCTAGCTCTGTCTTCAAAGAACTTACCTTTGCCTTATTGCTCTGGAAAGCTGAATCTACCAGCTGTGATTGCAAGAACAGACTGAAACATAAAGGACTTGAGACACAGAGGCTAGCTCAAACGGTGCTGCACTCTTCAAGTGTTTAAATAGAATTCCATTGAAGAAAGCACTCAAGAATCTCATCTGTTTAATATTTTGCAGCTTCCTCAAAAATTAGTCTCCATCCTTGAAAATATAGATTCATAACTGAAGTTCATATACTTCCTAGATTGTTATCTTGAATACAAAATGCAATATGTGTCAGCTTAATGAGATCTGAGAGGAGTCTTTAGCTATTCAACCTTCTGCTCCTGGGCCTGAGTGTAATTTTATAGTTTTTGCCCTATTGAGTGTTTATAAACTTAAGCCATAATAGCTGGTAAAAAACAAATTCACTTCTCTAACAATTTTGTCCAAGTGAATCATGCATGATATGCCTAGATAACTTGCAGGGGCTTTATAGTGACATAGATAAATCCAATTTTGAACTTGCTCATTGTCAAGTCATTTCTGAGTCTTAGTTACTTCATTAAGCAATTTGGAATAGTATAGGTTAGTTAATATGGGAACTGTGATGATTAGATTAAATAACTTGTGTAAAACTATTGGTAATGAATCTAGCACACATTGGACATACAATAAAAGGTAGATAACACTGTTAAACTTTTATTGTTATTTAGGTTTTACATTTTAAATTTCTATTAAAATCAAAATGGCACTGTATTCTCCCATACATTATAAATTTCTTGATGACATTCGAAGTAATAGTGGATATTTCATATTTTATATACTTTTAATTATTTTTTTAGAAAAAATGTTTGCTAACTTTATTATACTATTCTTCTTGCTATACTTTTATTATCAAAACCTTCATATATGCTAGCACATGCAATTCTCATTCATGTAGTTAATGCTTTGTCTCCCATTATTGTGGAGATCATTTGCCTATACAGTTACCTAATCTGAGAGAACTGTATTCTAAATACTAAGTTTCCCCTTTAGAGCAAAGCTAAGTATGCATGTGTGTATCAGGGAGGCAGTGATGATTCAGTGAAAGTAATTAGTCTGCACATAGCTTCAGTTATAACCAAAACCACATATTCAACATAGTCTGGCTATGTATGTTTATTGCCCTTTGAGTTCTAATGTTTTAAGTAAAACTACATTTTATAATACACAATATGGCAAGAAAAGGACAGTTAAAGGGGTGAGCAAATCTTCACCATTGACAAAAGAACTGAAGAGAAGATTCTATTCTTTCTGACAAAAAATACCAGGGATCATTTCCTACTTATACAGTATAGATAATATTATCCATGAGAGTAAGGATTCAGGAAACCTGGATAAGCTGCTTTTAATAGAAAACAGCATAAAAAATACATCTTCAAAAGCCATATTGGAAAATCCTAGTAATTTTTTTTTATTAATCATTGTGTTTGGTATAACTGAGCAATAATTGGCTCAAAGGTAGTTAACATTTATGAGTGTTAAATTCAAGACTATGCACAAGGTAAAAGCTATACTCACCTTTATCCAAGGCCACATCAAAATTACAACTAAATTACAGACAATCATCATTGGGAACCACCTGAAGTTTAGCTGAACAGAAATGCTATAACTAAGGATATACAGAAAAAGCCACAACGAGACTGGTAGAAAGGGCGCAGACTCTGAACTGGCTGGTCCCACACCCATGTGTGGTGGTTAAAAATTGGGAGGGATATCTCAATTATAAAAGTCCCCTGAGGAGTGAGGGATGCCAGCTGCACACCAGCTGCCCCAGGCCAGGGTTCTAGTGCCAGGAAGAGAAGTCTTAATAACCTCTGTCTGTAAAAACTAGCAGAAATTGTGACAGAGTATGACAAAGAGCCTCTGGAGTGCCAGGTGTTCCTCTTAAAGGGCCCACATATGGATCTACTTGCTGAAGGACTCACTCACTCTGAGCTCCTGTGATGGAACAGCAGCTCCAAAGGTATCAGGGACATATGGGAAAGAACTGAATAGTCTGGTTTCAGGGCAAGGGCTGGAGGGACAACATTTTCCCAGACAGAAGTGCTGGCAGAGGCCATTGTCCTTTTGCTGAACCTTCCCCTAACAAAGCTGGCAGGTGGGTGCTATATCAGCATTTCCATTAACCTGGCAAACACAGTTTGCCCCACCCTGGTGATTCCCTGAAACTTCAACCCACCCAATGTTTGGGCCCACCCAAGCTGTTTCCAGTGGCTTGTCCATAAAATGGCCTGTCTTGGCTCATGCTGAGTACTTTCCTAAAATTTATCAAAGGTTCACAAACCCCAAACAGGGAGCATCTGGCCTTGGCATACCTTGAACCTCTTGCTAAGCAGCCCCCGAAGCCTGGGTCCAGCAGCAGCTGACCTCAGTTCACAGCTTAGCCTCTTTCAGGCACCTCCGAGCATAGCACAAGTGGTAGCCATCTACAAAATACTTCATAGTTCATAACAAGTAGTTCCATGGAGGGAAAAGGCAGCAGCTGAACTTGGCCTGCACCAGAGCTCCTCCCCAAAGGCCTGAGAACCAACATACCAGGTGGTCAGCTTCAGACCTCATCAGAGTACCACCCAACCACCTCCACAAATGACACACCCAAAGGGAAGAATCAGCAGGCCCCAGAGCCTAGGTAAAGTGGATCCTGTCCTGTAGGGCCAGCCCCTGCACAACAGCTCCTCACTGTAGTCATGGCCAGTTCTCACAATCAGTCAGTATGAGGATCAATCACTCCCACTGATGTGCCAACAGCAATCAAGGCTCAACAACAAGAGGAGGGCACATACAACTGACACAAGGAAGCACCTGGCTCAGGTGACCAGGGAGACTGCACCACTGTGCCCCACAGAACACCTGCTACATAAAGCCATTTGATGAAGGCCTGAAGAAGTAACAACTCTATCTAATACATAGAAAAAAATGAAGACAAGTACCCAAAATGAGCAGGTGAAGGAACATGTTCCAAATTAAAGAACAGAACAAAACTTCAGAAAAATAACTAAACAAAATAGAGACAAACAATCTACCAGATGTAAAGTTCAAAACACTGCTTATAAGAATGTCCAATGAACCTAGGAGAAGAAGAGATGATCTCAGTGAGAACTTCAACAAAGAGATAGGAAACATGAAAAAGAACTAGTCAGAAATGAAGAGTACAATAACTGAAATAAAGAAAACATTACAGAGAATCAACAATAAAGTAGATGAAGCAGAGGACTGAATCAGTGATTTGGAAGACAAGGTAGCAGAAAACATCCAATCAAAACAGCAAAAAAAAATAATCTGGAAAAAAAAAATGAGCATAGTTTAAGGGACCTCTGGGAAAACATCAAGTATAACAATATTTACATCATAATGTACCAGAATGAAAAGACAGATAGCAAGTCATTTAGAACATATTTGAAGAAATAATGATGGAAAACTTTCCTACCTGGCAAAGGAAATATACATACATGTCGAGGAAGTGCAGAGAGTCCCAAAGAATATGAACACACAATGGCACACACTAAGACGCATTATAATTAAAATGCAAAATGTTAAAGACAAAGGGTATCTTAAAAGCAGCAAAAGAAAAGCAGCTAGTTACCTAAATGGGGGCTCCCATAAGATTGTCAGCTGATTTCTCAACAGAAAATTTTCAGGCCAGAATAATTGGCACAAAATATTCAAAGTGTTGAAAAACAAGGACCTAAAACCAATATTACTCTACTCAGCAAAGCAATCATTTAGAGCCAAAAGACAGATAAAAAGCTTCTCAGACAAGAATAAATTAAAGGAATTCATCAACACCAAAGCAATATTACAAGAAATGTTAAAGAGCATTTTTTAAGTAAAAGAGAAGAAGAAAGATCAAGAATATGAATAATAAAATGGTAATAAATACATATCTATGAACAATTACTTTAAATGTAAATGGATTAAATGCTCCTATCAGAAAACATAAGGTGGCTAAGTGAATAAGAAAACAAGACCCATATATATGCTGTCTATAGGAGTCCTATATCAGATTGAAAGGGATGCATAGACTGAAAGTAAAGAGATGGAAAAAGATATTTCATGAAAACGAAAATGAAAAAAAAAAAAAAAGCTGGGGTAGCAATACTTATATAAGATAAAATGAACTTTAAGCAAAGCTTATAATAAGAGATAAAGAAAGACCCAGCAATTCCACTTTTGGGTATTTATCCAAAGAAACCCAAAACTCTAATTCAAAAAGACATATGCATCCATATGTTTATTGCAGTATTATTTACGATAGCCAAGATATGTGTCCATCATAGACAAATGGATAAAGAAGAAGTGGTGCATATGTACAATGGAATATTATTTAGCCATAAAAAAGAATGAAATCTTGCCATATGAAACAACATGGGCAAACCTAGAGTGAATTATCCTATGTAAAATAAGACAGAAGACAAATGCTATGATTTCACTTATATGTGAAATCTAAACAACAACATAAATGATCAAACAAAACATAAATGGACTCAGATACAGAGAATAGACTGATGGTTGCCAAGGGGAATGACGGTTGGGGAGATGGCTCAAAAAGGGTAAGGAATTAAGAAGTATAAATTGATAGTTACGAAACAGTTATGTGAATGTAAAATACAGCATAGAGAATATAGTAAATATAATTGTCATACTAAGTATTATGTTAGATGGGTACTAGACTTATTGGGGTAATCACTTCAAAGTTTTAAAAATGTCTAATCCATATGTTGTATAGCTGAAACTTATATGATATTGTATGTAAACTGTAATTAAAAATGTTTGAAAATAAATAAATATACTATGTAAAAAATTAAGTTATTTATTAGGAAATGTATTGAGAAAATTATTTTAATCTCCAGCAACCTAATATACCTCTAGTCAATGTAGTTGCTAAATTATACTACAATTTATAAGCTGTCAACACTTGCATAGCTTTGCAGACCTTTGCAATAAGTTTTAATATGAAATGATTTGTTTAATATAAATTTCAGTGTGTATATATGGATAAAGAAGACATAATACTACTTTTGAAATTTAAGGACATGGACACAAAAATAACCAGTTACAAAGTAATAGAGTGATGTCAACCAGATGGTGGATTAGGAAGTTCCAGCACTTCTTTCAGCACAAAAACAATGATTTAACAACTACCCAGTGACAAAAACAGCTCTGAGAAAACAATAGAGTACAAGGAAAAAGTTACAGCAACCCTGCGTAGCACAAAAACTGACAATGGCTGCATCAAAATCCTCTGAAAATCCCAATGACATTTTCTCTACAGAAAGAGATTTTTTAAAAAAATTAATATAGAACCACAAAGAATCCTGAATAGCCAAAGCAATCTTGAGCAAGAGTAAAAATGGAGCCATCATGCTTACTGATTTCAAAAAATATTACAAAGCTACAGTAGTGAAAGCAGTGTAGTACTGGCATACAAACAGTCATATAAACTGATGGAACAGAATGAAGAGACCAGAAATAAATCTTTGCATCTACAGTCAACTGATTTTCAACAAGGATGCCAAGAACACACAATGGGGAAAGGATAGTCTCTTCAATAAACCTTATTAGGAAAAGTTGGTATCCACATGCAAAAGAATAAAACTGAACCATTATCTCACACCATATACAAAAATCAGCTCCAAATGGATTAAAGATTTAAATGCAATACCTGAAACCATAAAACCCATAGAAGAAAACATTGGAAAAAATCTTCTTGACACTGATCTTGACAACAGTCCTTTGAATATGACACCAAAAGCACAGGTAACAAAAGCAAAAACAGACAAGTGGGACTACTTTAAACCAAAAATCTTCTGTAAACAAAGGAAACAATCAGCAGAATGAAAAGGCAATGTATGGAATGGGAGTAAATACTGCAAACCATATATCTGATAAGAGGTTAATATCTAAAATAGTAAGGAACTCATATAACTCAAGCTAAAGGACAAATAATATGATTAAAAATGAACAAATAATATGAGTAGACATTTCTCAAAATTAGACATACAAATGGCCAACAGGCATATGAAAAAGTGCTCACATCAGTAATCACCAGGGAAATACAAATCAAAACCACAGTAAGTATAACCTCTCACCTGTTAGAATGGCTGTTATCGAAATAAGAAAGATAAAGTGTTGGCAGGAATGTGGAGAAAAGAGAACCCTTGTACATTTTTGGTAAGAATGCAAATTAATATAATTATCATGGAAAACAATATGGAGCTTCCTCAAAAATTAAAAATAGAATTAAAAATGTTTTATTTCTGGATATATATATATATATATATCTCCAAAGAAATAAAATTAGAATCTCAAAGAGATATCTGTGCTCTCATGTGCATTGCAGTATTATTTACTAATAGCCAAGATATGAAAACAACCTAAGTGTCTGCCAACAAATAAATGGATAAAGAAGATGCTGTATATATAAACAGTGGAATGTTATTCAGCCATAATAAGGAAATTCTTCCATTTGTGAAAATACCATGGACCTTGAGGGCATTATGCTAAGTGAAATAAGCAATAGTAACTGACATAACATAGAACAATTATGTACCATTCTTTACGTTCATTTTTTTCAAGTTTATTCCTTCAACAAATATTTATTGATATTGATACACACACGCACACACACACAGTAGTGGTAGTGTACCTTCAAGAGGTTTCCTTCCTAGGGTTGTTTAAAAAGACAATATCAGTAGCTTCTGAGATTTTAAATGAGAAAGGGGAAAAGAACCCAAATAGGAAGAGACAAAAGTAACACCAAAATAAGACAAAACTAGCTAATTCAAGTGAGATTCAGAAAAGACAAATCAGATGATCATAGATTAAGGCACAATTCATGGAGGCTTTACTTAATGCATATCTAAATCTAAAATACACGTGTCTACACTATTATTTTATTATATTACACTAGAGTTATGCAAAAAGTGAAGACAATATTTGAGATGTTTAGCACTTATTAAAGAATGACAAGGAATTTTCATATACTTTAATCAGTAAGATATTTGTCAGTTTTTTATTTTATTTATTTATTTGCATAAGTATCACTATATTCCTATAGGATGCATTTTAATGTAAAAGCACTACAAATGGAAGCGCTAGAGCATACAATTTATTTTGAACACTCAACACTTTACAAAGTCAGACAAGTAGCCACGTAAATGGTGGAAACAGAATATTTTAAGGCATCCTAAAAATGTCGTCTAATTATACCACAAGGAATTTGCTGCACTGGACAATATTTCTAAAATCCCAGTGGCTATATTTGTTTTCTGCTGGTTTACTGAAATTCAGTAAAAATTCTTCCTTAATAGAGAACTGAATCAGAAGAACAAGACAGCACAGAAAGCCAGTTACAATGGAAACAGAAGTTAGTTTTGTTACTCATTATATATACTTTTATGTAAAATTCTATATAGAGTCTAATAATCTAATATAATGGATTCTATATAGACCTCAAAGTATCTAGCAAGCTTCCTATGAAAGTTTGTCTTAATGGAGACTGCCACAATTCTATAGGATAACTTCCAAGAGCAGCTCATGAAAAGTTGTCACATTTTCGTCTAAGAGTAAAACTAAATGAAGGCAACCAAAAATTCTTCAGCAAGGAGAGCATAATGCCTTTACTGAAAGATGTTTAACTCTTGGCAGAGAAACGACAAGAATTCAGGCTGCCAGTGTAAGTAAAGAATTATAAGAAAAAATAATAAATTATGCATCTAAAATTTCCTCCAGACAAGGCAACAATGAGAAAAGTTTCAACAAAATTGTACAGTGAGATGACTTTTGCCAGAAACTCAAGATATATTAGTACCCTCATGAGGTAGTTTCTTCCCCCAAAAGAAAAGACAAAATGTACATTAAAATATTTTGGGATAAGTAGCCAACTAAAAATAATGAGTAGCAGTAATGAAACAACTTTCCATAAGTAACACATGAATTAGTATTGTTAAAAAAATGTTTGTGCTCTCAGTATTAATTCTTTGCATTCTAATTGACCCTGTCACAACTACGTCAAATAACTCATACTTGAAAGAACACTTATCTATTCAAGTTATACTATCACCCTAATTCTAATTCCAAAACTGTTACATAATTTTTACAATGTGTTGTATATACTGGCACTAAAATATAACTGTGAAACAATACAGACAAACTTCTCATAAAGCTTATGTTTCAATAGAGAAAAACAATAAACAAGCAAGAAATCAGATTGTGATTGTTCCTATGTAGAGAATGAAAATAGGTTTCAATGTTCAGAAAAGACTACAAATAAACTGAGATTTGAATAGCAAAGAGCTGTCAATCAAGCAAAAATTAAGTGCAAAATATAACAGACAAAAGCCACAGCTAGTGTGAAGGACCAAAGTAAGGAAGACATTGGTTTGATCAAAGCACAGAAAGATTATTGTTGTGGCTGGAGCAGAAGAAACAAGCGGGGAAATGGAAAAAAGTGAAGTTAGAGAGGTAGACAGAGGCCAGGCCACGTAGAGCTTAGGGTTTTACTGTAGTAAAGTTTTTTGCCCTGGCCTGTTTTGCTCAGTGGTCAGAGCATCAGCCCTCAGACCGAAGGGTCTTGGGTTCGATTTTGGTCATAGGCATGTACCTCTGTTTCAGGCTCGATCTCTTTGGCCAAGGGAAGCAAAACAAAAAATAAACAAATGATACTACCTCAAACTAAAAAGTTTCTGATGGAAACAATCAACAAAACAAAAAGACAACCTACTGAATGAGAGATGATAGATCCAATAAGGGGTTAAAATGCAAAAAAAAAAAAGGGGGAACTCATACAATTTAACACCTATAAAACAATCTTATTAAAAAATTATTTTTAATGGTCATAGGACCTGAATAGACATTTCTCCAAAGAGAGCATTTGGATGACCCACAGACATATAAAAAGATACTCAACATCACTTATCATTGGAGAAATGCAAATTTAAACTACAATGAGATATCATCTCACAACTGTCTGAATCGCTATTATCAATAGATCAACAAACACTGAGTGTTGGCCAGGATGTGGGGAAAAGGTAACCCTTGTGATAATATTTTTAATTACTACTAATAAAATACATATTCATGATTATTACATATAACAATCAAACACTCCTTGGGTCTTCAATTTATGAATGTTTTACATTCCTTAAAGTGGAAAAGCGCTTTTAAAATAAAAATTGATCAACTATATTTGAGCACTCTTTTTCAAAAATTTTAAAACAAGTTGTAAAAATGAATAAATTCATTAAATTAACTAGGTAAATTGGTCATTTTATTTCTGGCAAATTGGCTTTTAGTAAATTGACCTTGTGCAATTTCAATTATAAAAATGTCTGTTTCTCAAGGGGAATCCTTTCCAGTCTAGTGCAATGTGTGCCATGATTTTCTTTTGTAAGACAAACTTATGTGTGAGTGCTAAAAGATCTAGTATCAAAAGTTATTAAACTTGTGTAAAAGTACGTTGTGACTTTTTTTATAGTGAAAAATCACAGCTACTGCTAAAACTATTAAACCTACTAAACTATGCTACCTTCCTTGATAATTGAAGGGAATGCTAAATTTCATTAGAGATCAGTGAAAATAATATAACTTTACCCATACAATTTCAAGAATGCTCTGAAACCTACTCACAGACCGAGTTGCAGCACCCTGAGAACCTTACAGGAGAATTCTGGTCCATCTTGGTTTCTATAACTTGGTCTCCAATGTAATCCACGTAGTGGACAGGAACCTATGTTGGAACTCCGTATTTCATCACTTTCAGCAGGACACCATTTTTCAACTACTGAATTGTCTCTGAAGAACAGGGTGTTATACAGTACAGTTCAGTTCCTGGAAACAGAAAGTCCTCAACTATTGCAAAAATGGCAGCATAGAAACCATGACTTAAAACTGGGACTCTGTAAGGTAAAAAACTCTAGAAATCAGCCTTGATGGATAAATCTAATGTCCTGAGCAGTCTTGGTAAGAAATGTCCATGTAATATTTTTTAAAGGAGGACTGAGAGCTGATGTAATATCTGGCAATCTTGTTAGGTTGGGGAGAAGTCACTACATCTGAACCCTAAACTTCAACTTTCCTTCCTCCTACTGATATTTGGTGAAATGAAGCATGCCAGTTATACCTATGTGATTGACATTACTCTTTATGTTATTTAATAATTTTAATTTTATCAAAGTTTTATATTTATATACATATTTTAAAATGTCAAGCAAATTCCAAAAATAGCTCAAGATAATTCCTAGCACTTGGCAGAGTGAAGTTTGAAAACCAGTATTTGGAGGCCAACAGACATGTTCCTTGCTAACTGTAATAATAAACTGTAATACAAGGAAGACTAATTTCCCTAGTAAATATTTATGAGTGCTTAACACTTATTAGTTTTGTTGGAAATATAAAGTTAAAATAAACAAAAGGACAAATAAAAAAGTGAACATCCCAATAAGAAATGAGTCCATTCTTTTTTGTAGCTTATAGGATAAAACAGGAGGAAGATCTGACTTAATTATTATAGCACCATGAGTTAAGTGTAATGATAGAGATGTGATGCAAAGAGCTTCACGATGACACAGAGGAGAGTCACATAAACTAGGAGAATCTTGAGGACTTTTTTCCCAAAATGATGAGTAGACTTGACTTGAATTTTAAGGGATGAGCAGGCATTAATCTGCTAATGTGGGAGGCTTTAATGCACCTAGATCAGCATATGCAAAGCAAAAATACATAGAATTATTTGTAATGCTCAGGGTAAATAAAATAATAAAATAGAAATTAAGAATATTGTGCATAGAATTATTGGAGTGCAGATTGTGAAAGGCATTTTGTGTTCAGTGTAACAGTTAAAACATTTTTCCCTTAAAGTTTTAGAAAAGATAATTGTATAAGTTCTTCTAAAAGGATGTTAGAGTGAGTAGAAGATAGACTGGTTATAGGGAGACCAGTAAAGAGGCTATCACATTAATCTGAGATTGAACTAGTGATGGGCAGAAATAAGTCACTGAATCTTCGAAAGAAGAGAGAGAGCCAGTTTCAAGAAATATTAGGAAGGTACAGTCTATAGGATTAGATTGCTGATAGAATAATGAAGAGAGTAGTAGGTGCAAGTTCTAGCTTTCCATTAGAAGGTGCTGAGACAGGAAGTTGACAAGTAGGTTTCAGGGGCAAAATAGAAATTCAACTTTGAATATGTTGTGTATGAGATTTTGGGAACATCCAAATGTGTTGTATGATAGGCAGAAATGTGTAGGAAAAGGCCAGCAAACAACAAGCAAACTCTGAAGGAGTTGGGTAGCAAGCTTCCCCAGAATCGCAGAAATCCCCTTGAAAACAAGGGAGACATTTCTGACAGGAACTGAAAACAGACCCTTATCGATCTAGGAAGCTTGCCCCAGGAGAGTTATGGCCTTCAGAACAAATGTGAAGCATTAGCACAAAACAAAGCCATTTGTTCATTCGCATTTTATAGTTTCTACTGATCACTATCTCTCACACCTGCCTTTCTGTGGCTCACAATAAAAATCGCTGGATGGTGAGGAGGGTTGTTGCAGCGCCTCCAGAGCCTCAACCCTCTGCATCTCCACCTAAATTCTACATTCCCCGTGTCTCGAGTTTTCTTCGCGTCCCGCGAGCACAACAGAAATATATATAATGTAAAATTTAGCAATATAATCAGCACTAGAAATATAGTATTTCCTTAGAATGCAATGTATGCTATATAAATAAAAATAGATATTTGTTTGGATACTTGAAAAAACACAGAATATTATAGTATGAAATTGATAAAACTTTAATATTTTATGTGAAAGAAATTTTAAGTCATCAATGCTTGCTTCATATCAGGAATTGCTTCATATTTTGAAGGGTCTTAAAGGGAGGGTGGGCTAGGTATGGTCAGACAAGTTTTATCCTCCTTGAAAGAGTCAGAAGAAACAGAAACAAGACAAGAAAAACCGAGCTACAGAAAAAGGTAATTGATTATTACCTTTAGATTATGTTGTCCCCAATGCTAAGTTAATAAAAGCTTTCTTAAGGCAATTTATTTGCAATATAATTTAAGCAAATGATATTTAAAATTGTTTTTATTTTGTTTTTAATTTATCTTTATTCTTGAAAGTATATTTAAAATTTTGTCAGAGACAAAAAATGGCAGCAGGATACTATTATACTGAGATCATTTCATTTTTAAATTGCATATTTTCAAGTTTTAACATTTCTGAAATATCGATGCATTTTAACATCAATAATATTTTATAATTTCTCTCCATTGAGAGATAATTCTTTCACAACCTGCTCATGTGTGTTCAAAATGTAACCATCGAATTTGGGAAAAGGGTATTAGCTATTTGGAAGACAACTCTTAATCCATAAGAAACAAATAGTTAAAAGATAATGGATTGAATGCAGTTAAAATGTTTCCAAAACATAAGAGCCCAAAGTAGGCTTGTTCAATGTTGTGTAATTGTCAGAGAGCCCAGCATTAGTAACTTAAAAAATTATTTAAAAGTTCTCTACCATCAATGCTTTTGATTATATGGTGAAAAACATAAAAATCAACAACACTGAATTGAAAAATGACTTTAAAATTGTACTCTGAATGTGACAAGTTTAGAAATGTGATACCCAATCTAGTTGGCTTATATTTTTTTGCTCTATTTAAAAAATGTTGGTTTATATTTTTTAGAAGACAGTATAATTAAAACCAAAAGAGTTCTCTCAATTATTATAAAATAAAAATTCTAAAAGTTAAGCATTGCATTATGGTTTTAATTGGTAGCATTTTTTTCTTTTTAAAAAATAATCCATAGTATTTTAGATTAAATAGAATATTATATTTAATGCAAAAACAAACACATCAAAAAACGTGTCTATAGCTTTCACTCTCTCCTCTAACCTCAAGGATAAGCATTTATTTTTTCCTACCCTGAAGTAGAAAAAAGCAAGGGACAGACTAACTGGAGGGTCATCTACAGAGCAATTTGGCTCAACTAGTTCTCACCAGGCCTTATTTATTTATTTATTTATTTATTTATTTATTTATTTATTTATTTATATCTTTATTGTTGAATTACAGATGTCCCCTTTTTTTCCCCAGTGACCCCTTCTCCCCACACCAACCCCTTGCTGCAGGCCTTCACCACACTACTGTCTGTGTCCATGGGCTATGCATATATGCATACAAATTCTTTGGTTAATCTACACACACACACACACACACACACACACACACACACACACACACACACACACACACCAGGTCCCATTCAGACTCTGAAACTCAGAATTATTCATTGTGATTCTGGAAAAGTAAATTGATGACACATACTTACTCAAGAGAGGAAAGAGAGAGAAAAGTGAAAGGATAAACACCATGTTGTAGAAACCTGTGCACTTAGACAAAGCTTTAGGAGAGATTCTATTAAATGTTGGCAGGAGACTTTGATTCATTTATATATTTTAAATCCCAGCTCTTTGTGATCTCTTCTACCTTTGTGATGCACCAGATTACCAATTGTAGTTTTAACTAGTAATACAGGTAGAAGAGGGAAAATTAGGTATTACAACTAGTAATACCTTTATCCAGGTAGAAGGGGGGAAATTAGAAGATAGGAGAAATTCTAAAGAGTAACGGCTGTAATAATGCATTTAAGGTATGGCCAACCTATATATTAGTTTTCTATTGCTGTATAAAACATGTGACAAACTTAGCGGCATAAATAACGCCATAGCTACTTATTAGCTAACAGGCTGTAGGTCAGAAGTCTGGACACAGTGTGACTGGATCCCTGCTCTCACAGGCTGAAATCAAGGCTGTCTCTCCTCATTTGAAGCTTTCAGTTCTCTTTTAGCCTGATGGCCCAGTTTTGATCCTTGTGATTGTTAGACGCAGGTCCCTATCTCCTTGCTAGGGCCTCCATGGGAGGCCACTTTCATCTCCCAGAGGTCACGTGGACCCATCCATCTCCAAAACCAACATCAGAGAATCTCCACACAGAATTCCTCTCACACTTCAAATCTCTCTCACTAGAAAAGCTCAGTTCCTTTTAGGGGCTCACATGATTGGGTCAATCTCAAACAGGATGTTCTCACTTCTTAAAGTCAACTGATTTGGGACATTAATTACATCTGAAAAGTCCAAACACAGAATCGCCCAAGTTAAAGTTTGGCTGACTGGGAGGAGGTGTGTATATACCAGGGACTGGGAATCTTAGCAGACCATCTTAAAATTCTGCCTTCCACAAACAGATATAGTGATAGTTAAGCATATGGAAATGTGGTAGATTACCTTAAAAGGATATGGCTCGGTCCTGGCCCAGAGTGGCTCAGTGGCTGAGCATCGACCTAGGATCCAGGATATCAGGATTCGATTCCCGGTCAGGGCACATGCCCGGGTTGCGGGCTTGACCCTCAGTCAGGGGCGGTGCAGGAGGCAGCCGACCAATGACTCTTTCATCATTGATTCATTGATGTTTCTACTCTCTCTCTCCTTCTCCCTTCCTCTCTCTAAAATCAATGAAGATGTTTGTTTGTTTTTTAAAAAAGGATTAAGTTCAGTAAATTCTCAGATCCCCATTAGTAGAAATGCCTTAGCAGAAACGACTAGCCACCCTTCAATGAGGTTGCTTCACATTTTTAACTTGAATTAGTTTTTAATGAGTCCTTTAATTTTCCCAACAATAGAACATATCTGACAAGTACATCTTGTTAACATGTGCCTCCATAGTTGAGAAATATACAGATAATTGAAAATGGAACTTACTAGTATGACTTGGCCTAACTCAGAACATCACTGGTCTTGTCTGTGTCCACAGATTGCTACAATCATAGTCAAGGTTCTGATACATGTCTTAAGACTCAGCGTGCACAGTCAACTAGCGGTTATGCAACAAAGGAAGAATTATATTTACTTCAGTTTTTGGCCCCCAGGGCTAGAGCCCAAGAAGCTGAGCTTCTAGAATTTAAATTCAGATATGTCCCATATTAATGGATATGATGTATAATAGGAGTAAGATGTATTATCTGCATAAGTAGTATTTTTACTTACAAAAAAAGCAGTACCAGAAGTCAATTCCTGAAATGTCAGATTATTCCAGAAGGATGGTAAGTCTAAGACAAGCATTACAAGCACTGGAGTAAGTGATTTGCAGTAATTATCTCATTTAAACCTTAAAAATAGGTTTTGCCCAGCCAGGGTGGCTCACTGGTTGAGCACAGACATATGAACCAGGTGGTCGCAGTTCTATCCCCTGTTGGGGCACGTGCCCGGGTTGTGGGCTGAATCCCCAGTGGGGGGCGTGCAGGAGGCAGCCCATCAATGACTCTCTCATCATTGATGTTTCTATCTGTCCCTCTCCCTTCTTCTCTCTGAAATCAATAAACATACAAAATATATTTTTTTAAAGTAGCATTTTAATTAATGTTTTACAAATAAAAAACTGAGCTGCTTGGTTTTTCACAAGTTATATAACATGTTTAAGCCTCAAATTTCACATTCGTTAAATAATTATAATAATGTTGCTTATTAATATTAAAATAGTGTATTATTTGATTATCTTTTGTTTCCATCACTAGCTTGATAGATTGAAGGTGCTGAATAAATAACTGCTGAATTAAAGAATGAATTAATAAATAAGAAAAACAAGGCAAAGAGATTAACTAGTAACCTATACCGAAGCAGTGTTCACCTAAGGAACAAATTTGTCAGGTGAATAGATTGTTTTCACCACTGAAATTTCCTTCTGTAAATTTCTTACCATATCTATGGCATCCTTAGCCCTATGCTAAGGCATCCAGTGCTCTCCTCTACCTCTCTCCTATCAAAGCATGTTCAAAGTGTATGCTCCGACATTAGTAACTTGCATCTCAGTAAGAACTAAAGTCAATATATATATACACACACACACACACACACACACACATACATACAGGGGTGGGCAAAAGTATGTTTACAGTTGTGAGTGTGCGAAACATGGAGTTAATAAAGTTATCGTAATAATCATAACCTGCGTGTCTTTTTCAATACAAACAGCTATAAACCTAGTTTTGCCCACCCCTCTATATATGCACACATACATATACATCTGTATTTTTACTTTATGTTGTATCATGTATTCGTATAATGAAATGCTCTATCACTTAAATTAATTTAGAAGGATATTAACAAATAAAATTGATTTGAAAGTCATTTAAAAATTATGTTGAATCATTGTTGCTGACACTTAATGAACACTTATTCTAAAGCACCATGTATATTAAAACTTTTAGGTAATAACTCATTAAAACCTTACAATCTGTAAGGTGGTTATTTTAATTACACAATTTTACAAATAAGGAAATTAAAGCACAAAGAAATTAATTTTTAGTAATATGATCGATGTAAGACAGTCAATTAGTCAAGAATGTGAACCTGGAAAACTTGATTTTATCAACTGTTATAATGTACTACCTACCCCGAAGAATATCATTCAGGAAGTGCAAATACGTGCATAGTTAAAAAACCAAACCTCCCTCACATCTGGAAGTATGTAGTTCCCTTTGCCAGATGCTACCATTGGCATCTGCTGTTCGCATCTGTCCAGAGATATATGCTACTAAACCACAAAACTAAAGAAATCTTTGGCTCTCCTGCTTCACAATTGATTTCCAAGAACTGTGACAAGTCTGAGATTTTACCACACTTGCAAACAGGTTGGCCAATTTCATGGGTGCTGGCAGAAGACATGAGGCTTCTGGATCAGACAGATTCATGGCTTTGTTTTCATGTCAGTTCTCCTTGTCCCCAGTGCCCAAGGGGCCAACGTGAAAAAGCCCAGATGGATGTGGCAACACAATAGGTTTGCATCACAGCTAAGAAATGTCAAGCTGAGGGAACCCAAATTTTTAAAACGTGTGCTGCAAGCAAACTTGCCTGATCTTCGCTTTGAAGGAGACACTCTCTCAGTCTTACAAGAGTATTATAGAAGTGTCCTTGAAATGAAATGTCCAGAATCAAATGATAGTCAGAGCATTTGCTTACAAAAGAAACATAAATGTGACAGCATCCTGAGGAACCATCACGCAAACCTACTAGTTGTGGAACTCTGCAAACCTCTTAGGCGTTCTGAGCCTGCTTTCCTAATCTGTAAGCTAATAGTATCTGTTGTTTATTTGTAAAAAGATGAAATATAATAATATACTTTAACTTGCATTGTGAACTGCAAAGTACCTCAAATAAGTATCACTGTTTTTATCCCTATTGTCCTTAAAATCACATATATAAACACTTTTCTACAGTCAGCAAGTCTATGGCCAATTAGGCAGATATTAACTTTGACAATATGCTAAGACATGTTCCCCTGGGGCATAGTACAAATTAAGTCTGAGTGATAGATTTAGGGTTGTTTGGGGCCCAACCCAGGAAGAGTTATAATAAAATTCAATGAATTACAAGGCAAGATGTTAATTCATGATTAGAAAAAGAAATCTAACTCTTAAAAGAAGAATAGGACATATTTGTCTCTTGATAAATGCCTGTATATTTTCAGTATTTGATTCTGTGGTTTGTACCAGTTATAATGATGTGAAAACAGCTTAACTAACATATGGAGACATAAAGATGATATATAAATAAAACCACATAGCTGATCTTATCCATGCATAAAAGAAGAGCCCTTACTAATAACTTAAGTCTGATTCTCTAAGTAATACTGCTTAACTATTCTAATTAAGTAATTAGACTCAAAAATATAATGTTTGTTATTTAATATATTGTTTCATATATCAGGTTAACATCTATACCTATATCTTCATTTAACAGATTTGTTATTTTTAGTGTCCATATTTATACATTTAAATTGTTTCTTAAAGAAACTTTTAAATAAAATAAGGTTTAAGTTATATCTTTAGTTACATGTCTTTCTAGAACAATTAAAAAATTAAAATTGCTTTGTATATTTATCAAATTAATGAGGTACATTTTACTTTGCTCTATCAATACATAGAGCAGTTCAATTTCTTCCTCTTTCTATACTGACTACTTGATCTTTCTAAGGAAGATAATAAAAATGTTCTTCAGTTATAATAAATTCCCTATTTTATAAAATTTGCAAAAGTTTTTTTTTAAAAGAAAAATGACATTTTAAAAAATTTAGGTTGTCTCCTCCTCTTCTCTCCCCACAGGAAGCTCTGACAATATTTAAATCTATTAATTATATTTGAAATAAAAGAAATATTAAAGTGCATCAATATTGAAAGAACTGTACAGAGAAAGAAGCACATTACTTCCCTCATTCATTTTAAAAGCTGATCAGACACAAGATTAAATTGGAAAGAACATGAAGCAATAAGCAAAAGGGAGTTGTGTCTGTGTTTGTGTACATGTGTGTGTTTTATCCAGGTCAGAGAGAAAAGACTAGAGAAATTAATTAAAGTAAAATAAAATGGAGTAGTACCATTTTTTACTTTTTCTTATATTTTATTGGGAAATATAGCACATGTAAAATATTGTACATAACAAGTACAGTTTAAGCAACAATAATAATAATATCCACCTGCATAACTACCACTTAAATTGAAAAATAGAATTTTTCTGATACCAAAGGAGCCTCTATGGCCCCCTGTAACAGAATTTAATCACTTTCCAAGAGGTAAGATCTACTCTTAAATATTTTGTTAATCACATCCTTGCTCCTCTGTAATGTTATTTTATATATATATCCTTAAAAATCTATTGTTTATCTGTGTTTTTATTTTTCACTTTTGATGAATGGGATAGTTTTGCACACATTCTTTGTGACTTATTTCACTCTGTATTATGTTTTTATGACACTTATTGATGTTGAAACATTTAGCTATAGCTTGTTATTTTCACTTCAAATGATAATCCAATGTGTAATTATGCAGCAATTTATTAATAGATACTATTTATTACGGGCATTTGGGTTGTTGTCTGTTTGGGGGATGTTGTCAGTCTCTTGTTACATGAACACTGCTGCAGATTTTTGTTCATGACTCCCAGATCACATTATGCAGTGAGTCGGTGCTATACTTAATATACATGCCTAAGCATGAAATGGCTGGTCCACAAGGTGGGCATACATTCATCTTTAATTAGTGTTATCAGTTTTCCAAAGAGCTTACAGCCAAGTTCAACCAGCAGCAGCAGTGGATGCCATTCCTTTTGCTCTATGTCTTTGCCCACTTTGATACTTTTTGCCAACCATTTATAATATTCCAAAAGAAATAAAATACCTAGTATCTTATAAATCTAACAAAATACACAAAGGAACATGAAATAAGTACATGGAAAAATCTTCAACATTATTAGCCATTAAATAAATGCAAATAAACATAAGGATACATCACTATACATCTATGAGAACAGGGAAAATAAAAAGTAGTGATAATATTAAGTGCAGGTGAGGATGCATAGAAACTGGGTCTTTTTCCTGCAGGTGGGAATGTAAAATGGTACAGCTACACATGAGAAGGATGCAGCAGTTCCCTACAAGTGTAAACATGCATTTACTACATGAATCAGCAGTCACACTCTTAGGCCTTTATCACAGAGAAATGAAAACTTATGTTTGCACAATACATACATACATACATACCTATACATGAATGTTTATAGCAGCTTTGTTTACAATAGCAAATCTCTAACAATTGATCAAATACCCTTCTTTTGGTGAACTCTAATACATCTATATAATGAAATACCACTCACCAATAAAAAAGCATGAGCTATTAAATACATCTAAGGACCTGAAAGGACTTCAAGAGCATTATTCTTAGTAAAAAAAAAAAAAAGTCAATCTCAGAATATTTCATACTGTATTGTCCCTTTTATATAACATTCTTGAAATGAAAAAATATAAAGAGGGAGAATATATTAGTAGTTGCCAGGGGATGCTTAGAGTGTGTGTATGTGGTGGAATAGTAGATATAAAGAGATACCATGCTAGAATAGGTTTATGGTGATGGAACTCTTTCTGTATCTTAATTTTGGTTGTGGTTACACAAGTCTATACATGTGATGAAATTGCACTGAACTGTATATTCCCACAAATAAATGCAGATTTTAAAATGGTGAGGAGTTATGTCCTGGTCGGGTGTCTCCGTTGGTTGGAGCATCATCTCATACACCAAAAGGTTGTGGGTTCAATTCCCAGTCAGGGCACATACCTAGGTTGCTGGTTTGATCCCTGGCCAGGCACATAAGGGAGGCAGCCGATCAGTGTTTCTCACATCAATCCCTCTCTCTCTCTCTCCCTGCCTCATTCCTTTCTCTTTAAAATCAATAAATATATCTTTGGGTGAGAATTAAAAAATGGTGAGGGATTAGTCTAGTAAGCAGCAATGTGCCATTTCCCAGTTTTGATATTTTGATATTATACTGTAGATGTACAAGATGCCCCTATTGGAGAAAAGTGGGTGAAGAATGTATAGAACTCTGTACTGTTTATGAAACTTTCTTTGCATCTCCACTTCAAAATAAAAACTTTTTTTAAGCTTATTGTAGTCACTTAAAAAGAATAAACCGTATTTATTCTGTCGTGCTTTCTAATTATGTGAATGTGTGTTTGTATGTGTGTGTGTATCTCAGGGAAAGTGATCCAAATAAAATATCTACTGCATCTTATTATCCATTTGTAGCCTATAAAGACTACTGACAGGGTGTGTGTGCATGTTTTCCTGTGCTTGCATTTATATACATATATAACCCAACACCTGAACTCTACCAGCAATTTATGAAAACTAGCATTCATTATTTATGTTTGGGAATCAAATTAGCCACATTAATCCAAATTACCCCTTTGTCACCAAATTCATTTTCTGTAAAACTGCAAACTTATATCTTGATTTCAAAAAAAATAAAACTAAATCACAAGTTCCTCTGGACGTAGTGTGCCTATGTTAAGATGTCCTGTACCATTTGCAAAATTCTTTCCTCACTTGTCTTTTGATTTTTACAGTATATTTGAAAAGAAGCAAAGGTTTTTCGGCACTGAGAATATCTGAATATGGTAGTATTTGAGGAGAAATGCCCTAGACACTCAGTCCAACACATGCAAACTACTGATATGAGCTTTTTTTCTGAAAACAGAATTCAAAGTGAGAGGAATGAGAAGAGAACGAAAGGCCCCTGAAAAGGGCAAAGAAGAGAAAACTGGTGAAGACAGACGGTGCTGGGGTGAGGCTTTTTTTCTATGATGGAAGCTCAAGTGTTGCTTCTCTTTCACTTCTGGCTGCTGGGCCAGGTTGCACTGCTTTGCGGTGTAATGAATTGGTTTGTCTGGCCACTGAGGCTATTGCTCCGGATCAAACTCCAAAAGGCACCTAAAATCTTAAAATGAAAACACAGAGGCATTATACTTACCAGATCTTTTTTAGGTGGAAGAATTACATGAGGTTGGGGGAATTCTTTGATAATTTATTTAAGCAGATCAGTAAAAAACTGGGAAGTCGTCAAGTATTACTTAGAGAAACACTAAGCTGCCTTCTGAGAAACAGACCCCATTAACAGGATTATTTGCCTTGCAAGTAGAATATGGGCCTAGGGACAGATTTTTCTGATAAAATAGGGAGAAACTGGTTGTGCCCTCCAATGAATGGCCATCTCTCCTCTTCTGCCACAAAGAAGTTAACCTTTTTCTATGTGAATATAGAATAGAACAAATATTGAAAGCATATTGGTTTGAAGGAATTTGAAGGAAGGCCGATTTATTAGCTTGCCTGGGGCGTCCTCATGTCTCTGTCTAGTCCTGGTGGTATACATTATATATCTGTGTGCAAACACATCCACAAAGACATACAAATATACAGAGAGTAGTTTTTCCAATGGAAGAGAAGACTGCTGACAGCCCAATAACTCTCCAGAAAATGATGGTTTGGGATTTTACACCCTCCCTTTTGGCCTTCCTCCTTTATGTCTAACTGCACTCCTAGTGTTGGCACAGAAACACGCTGCATGTATATACAAAACATTTATATCAGCTTCGGATTTGGTATTCTTCTTTATCACGCTGGAAACCTGCCACATGGAGAGTAGACTCAGTGCTTACACAACAGAATTCTTTCCGACCTTCCTTCTTCCCTGAGTGTAAGATTACGCTCATTTATTTGCTTTTAGAAACCCATGTAACTCTCTGTCCACTGTAAGTTGGCAAGACATTCCAACGAAGCAGAACATAGATAAGTAGAAGTTTCAGGCCAACTGTTGATGGCTAAGCCCATTTTTTTCATTATAGAAAAGAGAATTCATTTTTAAAATTTTTTTATTTTTTTTACAGAAAAGCATACATATTTCTCTATGGAAATAATGTAGTCTTTTATGGAAGACTTTTGTGAGTAAACACTCAAAGATTATTTCTATTCTCAGTGCCTGGACTTTAATTTTTTCTCGGTTAAAATTTATTATTGAGAAATTATGTATATTTGTATACATGCATAATTACATATTTATTTACATTCTCAACCAGAGATGTAACCAGAATCAATGTTAAGAGAAGGAGATGATATATATATACATTTATTTTATTTTGGAGAAAAGAGAGGCTGAGCATAATATGTTTTTTCTGCTAATTTGAAAATACTCTTAAAAATAAATTTACTTTCTATTGGTGGTTAAAGTTTTAATTATTACTTCAAAAAGCCTCTAAAAGCATAGCTAGATATTATGAGACAGTCATTTCTTTATTTATACACTCCACAAATATTTATTTCTTACATATTGCACCCTTTCCTAAATTCTGAATAGAAACAAGACATGGTCCTTATGAAATGTATCAACCAGTAAATAAAAAAGGTGATAAATACACACACAAATATATATGTATTTATAGTGTAATAACTACTATGATGGAGAATCATAAACAGTTGTGTTCAACTTTCTAATAGCTGCCTTTTCTCTTATTTCAAACCCTACACATTCCATTACGATTAGAATTTGGCTTCTCATGTATATTTGTCTATAGGGAAATAACATGTTTCTTTATAAATTGAATATCTAGCCCTCCTGATAGTTTTATTATGGATTATAAAATCAGAAATTGATGTTTTGTGTTTATGAAAAAGTATGAATTCTTAGTATGTATATAATTGCAAGTGCTACAGACTCTTGTGCACTGAGGGGATTTAAGCTGCACTCTGTACTACTCTTTCTGCCAGCATGGTCTAATGTAAGGTAGTAATAAAGAATCAAATGTACTTGTTTATAAATTCTGGAAGTAGACACATTAAAAAACAACTAAAATGTCATTAAAATAGGCTATTATTTATTAGGCCTCAATAAATAAAGCCAGTAATGTGTCACACAAATATTTGAACTTCAAAGATTGTGGTCATATTTTCCAGTTCAATACATTATAAACCATAATTTCATTAAGCACACACTACTTAATTTTTTTTGCTCAAGTAAATTAATCTAAGATCATATGAATTATTTATAACCCATAGACATCAAGAGGCAGTTCTGCAAAGTTATTTGGGCTTGCTTAGATTTTTTTTCTGTATATAATAAAATATTTAAAACATCACTGCATTATGTCTAAACTCTTCTGTCTAAGGCATGTGTATATACTTTTGGCAAATTTAACTTAAAAATTAGATTAATTTTTGGAATGATTTTGAAATAATGTTGCCAAAACTGTAATACCAGCGTTCCTAGGTGCATATCCTTCTGAATTCCTGTAGCAATTACTACTATAAAATTTTGATTAAATCTCATTCTAATACATTTACTTAAGTGGAACCCTGTGTCCGTATTTCCATTAAATAGATGTGTTTTAAAGATACAAATATGACTCAATTGAATAATGTACTTCCCTTTTCAATGCTGTGAGTAAGAACTGTCAATTACTTAGTAGCCACTTTTAACATCTTAGTAGTACTTTTGTTATATATATATATATTTACTTATAGTTGAATGATGTTTGAAAAACTGAGGTCTAGAAATATTAACAGGTTGACTCATTTCTACTTGGTAGCTAACCAGTTGTGCAGTCAGGACCATCATCAAACACTCCCGGATCCTGGCTTACTGTAGTTCTTTGAATTATGCTACAAAACATTAGGAATAATTATTCTTAAGAATTACATCTTTTATGGCCCACAATAGTTTTTTCTTTATATTCCAACCACAAATCACATATGTAAAATAGAAAAATAAATAGTTGCTCTGATTTTAAAAATAATTTCTCCTTTCTTTTGAAAGATTGCAGGTTTTTTAAAGGAAATTATTCCATTTGCAGTTTCTTCCAGAAGGTAATGGATGCAATAGATTTTTTGTTGCCAAAGTGGCCCATCAAAATATGTCAGCTCCAAATAGAACAAATTGTGTATTCAAAAATTCAAATCAAAGTCTCAGATAAAGGATAATTATTTTTGTGCCATCCCTTGTGAGAGGAAGAATTGTTTTGCTTAGAACCCATATTTAATTTTCTATGAATAATTTAGATATGTAAGTCCTACAGGAATTGAAAAGCTAACTTATTTGTTCATTGTTTAAGTATAAAATATTCTAAGTGTTCCAAAAAATTAGAATTAGTTTAGTTCTTTCTGGTAATTGAGTTTGAGATTTGGATTCTATATTTATTCTTTTCTTTCTAAAAAGAAGTATGTTCGCTGTTGATTTAGTATGGATTTTTTTTTTTACATTACGAACATATGGTAGTTTATACTTTAAAATTCAGTTTGATTAATAGTAAACTCTTAAAATGTCTTTGCATGATAAATCTGATTTTTAAACATTTCAAAAAAAATAAAGGAAAGAAAATCTTTATAGGAAATTGGCCTCAGATACACTGTGGATCTGTCTAATAGATAAAGAAGTCATAAAAAATATACAGCAAAAGGACATCAGAAAGAAAAAGTAAATATTTTCTATGTAAAATCTAAACGAATATTTATTATCCTAAGATACTTTGCTTGTTTTCCCAAAGTTAGAAGTATGATTAAAAGAGTGTGCATGTGGATATCTCAGATTTTTAGCTTTAGATAATTTTAAAATTATTTGTTGATTGTTGCTGTGTAACTAATTAACTTTGGGGGGAAAAAGTATCTATGGCCTACAGTGTTCTATTAAGTTATATATCATTAAGTTATTATTAAATTGTGTATTTTTACATTTATTAAATTATATATATTTTTCTCTGCCAATTGAATCAAATTACTTTTGTGTAGAATCTATCTTATTTTTTTGTTTTCAGCACTTATGAGAGTGCCAAGTACAAAAGATATCTTTAACTCATTACTTGTGTGTTTTTTAACATCTTTTAAAGACTATTTGTTTAGAGAAGTTTTAGATTTACATGAAAATTGGGAGGGAGGTACAGAAATGTCCCATATATGCCTTGTCCCCACACATGCAGAGCCTCCACTGTTATCAACACCCCTCACCAAAATGGTACTTTTTTTTTTTAACCAAGGATGAACGTATATTGACACATCATAATCGCTGAAAGTCTATCATTTACCTAAAGGCTCACTTTCTGGGCTGTACATGCTACAGGTTTGGAAAAATGTATGATGACATATATCCATTATTATATCACACAAAGTTACTTTCAGTGCCCTAAAAATCCTCTGTGCTCTGCTTATACATCTCTCCCCACTCTTTTTCAACTCCAGCAACCACTATTTTTTCTATTGTCCCCATAATTTTACCTTTTCCAGGATGTTGTGTAATTAAAATCACGGTGTGTAGGCTTTGCAGATTGGCCTGTTTCACTTAGTAATTTGCATTTCAAGGTCCTCCATGTCTTCATGGCATGATAGACTATTTCTTTTTGAAACTGAATAATATTCCATTATCTGCATATGCCACAGTTTGTTTATCTGTTCATACACTGAAGGATATCATGGTTGCTTCAAATTTTGGCAAATATGAATAAAGCTACTATAAACATCCATGGGCAGGTTTTTGTGTGATCATAAGTTTTTAACTCCTCTGAAAGCTCCAAAAGTGTGATTGGTAGATCTTATGATAAGAGTGTGTTTTGTTTTACAAGAAACTGTCTTCCAGAGTGCTGTACCATTTTCATTCCTACCAGCAATGAATAACAATTCCCATTGCTCTACAACCTATCCATCCAGCATTTGGTGTTGTCAGCATTCTAGATTTTAACTGTCCTGATAAGTGCGTAATTGTACCTAATGGTTGTTTTAATTTGTATTTTTGTGATGACATACTATGTGAACATCTTTTATAGTTTTAATTTTTATTTATTTATTTATTTTTTTTTTATTTATTTTTTAAGTTTCATTATCTTTATTGTTGAAAATATTACAGATATCCCCGTTTTACCCCCATTGATCCCCTCCACCCCGCATCGACCCCAACCCCAGGCCTTCCCCAGACCAATGTCTGTGTCCATGGGTTATGCTTATAAATATATAAGTTCTTTGATTATTTATTTATTTTTAATCCTCACCCGAGGATATTTTTCCTGTTGTTTTTCAGAGAGAGTGGAAGTGGGAGAGGGAAAGAGAGAAACATCAATATGAAACACATTGATTGATTGCCACCCGCACACACCCCAACCAGCGCTGGAGATTGAGGCTGTAACTGAGGTAAGTGCCCTTGACAGGAAATCAGACCCTGGACCTTCAGTCCTCTGGCTGACACTCTAACCACTGAGCCAAATCGGCTAGGGCTGGAGCATCTTTTTATATGCTTGTTTGCTGTTTAAGTCTTCTCCAGTGAGGTGTCTGTTAAGGTCTTTGGCCCATTTTTCATCAGGTTGGCTGTTCTCTAATTGGTGTTTTATAATTTCTTTATATATTTTGGATAACATTCCTTTATCAAATGTGTCTTTTGAAAATATTTTTCCCCATCTTTAGCTTATCTTCTAATTTTCTTGATATTATTTTTCACAGAGTAGAACTTTTAATTTTCATAAAGCCCAGCTTATCAATTATTTCTTTCATGGATCATATCTTTGATGATGTATTTAAAAGGCCTCACCACAGGTTTTCTACTATAGTATCTTCTAGAAGTTTTATATTTGGCATTTTACATTTAAGTTTATGATCCATTTTGTGTTAATTTTTGTGAAGGGTGTAAGGCCTGTGTCAAAATTCATTTACCTGTATGTGGATGCTTAGTTGTCCCAGCACTATTTGTTGAAAAGACTACCTTTACTCCATCGTATTACCTTTCTCTTTTGACCAAGAGCAATTGAATATATTTATGGGAAGCTATTTCTGGGCTCTCTATTCTGTTCCATTGATCACTTTGTCTATTATTTTGCCAATACAACACTGTCTTGATTACTGTAGTATCAAGTAACCAAACCGGTATGTCTTAAAGTCGTCCTCTAACTTAGTTTTCCTTCAATATTGTGTGGCTATTCTGTCTGTCACCTCTCCATATAAAGTTAAGAATAAGTTTGTCAATATCTATAAAATAACTTGCTGGGGTTTAGACTGGGATGGCATTGAATCTGTAGGTCAAGTTAGTGAGAACAGACATCTTGACAATATTGAGATTTCCTATCCTAGAACACAAAACATCTCTCCATTTATTTAGTTCTTCTTTGATTTTATTTATCAGGGTTTTGTAGTGATCCTAATATAGCTTTTATAATTATTTTGTTGGATTTATTTCTTTAGTTTGGTGCTAATGTACATGGCATTGTGTTTTTAAGTTCAACATCCACTTGTCTATTGTTGGTAAAAAGAAAAACAATTTACTTTTGCATACTACAATCTTGCTATAATAATTTCTTAGTCCTAGGAGGTTTTTTAATTATTCTTTTGGATATTCTACATAGACAATCACATCATCTGTCAAAAGTCTTATATCTTTCTCCACAAACTGTATACCTTTTATTACCTATTCTTGCTTTCTTGTTTTAGCAAAGACTTGCAGTGCAACATTCAAAGGAGGTGAAAAGAGAGGCCATCCTTGCCTTGTGATTAATCTTAGTGGTAAAGCTTTGAGTTTCTCACCATTAAGTATGATGATCACTGTAGTTATTTGTAGATAGTCTTTATCAAGTTTAAAAAGTTCTACTCTATTCCTAGTTTACTGAGAGTTTTTATTATGAATAGGTGTTGGATTTTGTAAAAAAGAAAATTTCTGCATCTATTGATGTTATCACATGATTTTATTTTTTAGACTGATGTAATAAATTACATTAATTGGTTTTTGAGTGTTAAAGCATGCAGGCTTTGTCTCTAAAGCATGACCATTTTCATTAAACCTTTGAGCATACCAGAACAAAGAGAAAATCAATATAAAGTTCTGATCTAAGTGGAACCAATGTTCTGCAGAAATCTTTTGGAACGTCTTTATAGTGATACAAGTCATAGTACTGTATAAGGGTTACAACAGATAATTCAGAACAGTGGCATAAGGTTGATTATGCTAAAAATTTAAAAAGTCATAGTATTTGAAATAAACTCCAAAAGTGGCCTAAAGTATAAAAATAATTATGTATTTTGTAACTTCAGGATTTGGAATGAGGGAAAATAAGGGGTGAAAGCACAGCTAATAGCATTTGAAAGAGCATACTTTTGTTGAACAAAAAAAGTAAATAATGAGTTTCAGAAAACACTACAATAAAAAAGAAAAAAATTTAAAGAATTGTGCCAAAGTGCAGTTAGTGCCATGCCAGATTGCTTGAAACTTAGGAATAAATTGCTTTAGGTACAGAATTAATAGAGGGTGTAGATGAATAATATTAAAAAGTTGAAGGGGTGCTCTTTAGAGTTTTCAGATACTAGATGTCTAGTTAGAAGGGTGAACTAGAGACTAATATTTATAATTTAGGCCACAGCTCCAGAAGTGAACAATGTGTTGGGGTTAGGAGCTAGCAGTTAAAGAGTTCATAGATCAAGGAAAAGATGGAATGTATCAAACTTGATAGAGGATGACAGTTATGCTGTCTTTACTGCTTTAGATAAGATCACTTGAGGACTTTCAATTGCACCTTTACTGTGTAAAGTTCTTAGAAGTTGTCATTTCCATCCTTATAATAAAAAATAGTTGGGGAAACTTAGAATCAATTACTTTTCTTGGACCTATCAGAGAACTGACATTTAAGAAAAAAGCAACACTCCAAAATCTGAGCACAACCAGAGACATTCAGCACCCAAAACCTACCTTACCTGGAGCAGAGCCATTGGAGCCATAACTGATAAAAATATTTAAAAGGTAATTTTAAATAATTATTGGAGGCTGAGTTAGACAGCAAGAGAATGAGAAATTCTTGGGGCCACAGTCTTAGAGAGACCTGTGTATTTTCATTCTTCCCCCAGAAACTCCACCAGGTGCTCATGGTGAAGGTGTCTGAAGGATTCCCTCATGACTGTGTGGGGGTGGCGATGGAGATGCTAAGAGCATTAAGAAATACACCACCTCCAGATTTCAGGGGAAAGGATGTTGTCAGAGCATAGTTCTGAATTCTTATTTCATTTAGGGGAAGATAATTCTTCCCCATTGCAGTGCCCCTTACCCTTTGTGTCTCACCTAAGTGGGGGTAAAAACTTAAAATGAAACAAAACACATAGTAAACAGGGACTTTAAGGATACAGATGTGCAATATGCTGTACCAAGGAAGAGAATAGGGGCAATGGGGAAGAATGCCTGAAGTTTAAACATCAGATTACACAATACTCACCTTCCCCCACACATTATCACCTGGGCTCTAGTATAATAACAATAGATGCAGGTAAAGAGCTGTAAGATACAAACTCTGTCTGAGGAAGAGTACTTAAGGAAGCCTTAGGCCCAGACAGTAGACAAAAATAAGGGCCCTAGAAGAATTTGAAGCCTATGGTTCCAGCAGCAGACATTAAGCACATCCAAGCTCCTAGCAGATTGATGCAAATCATTATGGTAAAAGCCTATTTATCTCAGTTCTTATTACCTGACAAATCATGCCTGGCTTTCAACAAATAAAAACAAAACATTCCAAAAGCCAAGGGAAAAAAACAAAACACGGTCTGAAGAGAAAAAGCCGTTATCAGAACCAGACTCAAGTGTGACACAGATGTTGGATTTATCAGAAAGGGAATTTAAAATAACTCTGATTAAAGTATCATGGATCCTAATGAAATGAATAGATACCATGAAAGTACATATGGGTAATGTAAGCAGAGGCATGGAAACCATAAAAGAATCATAAGGAACTCCTAGAAGTAAAAAAACAGCAACAGAAGTGAAGCATGCCTTTCATAAGCTCATCCATGACTGTGACACAGCTGAGGTCAATGAACTTGAAGAAAGGTCAATAGAAATTTCCTAAACCAAAATGCAAAGATAAAAAAACAGTATGAAATAATGAACATAACACTGACCATCTCTGGGGGAATTTCAAAAGGTGTTACATGTACATAACTGGAATACCAGGAGAAAAAAGTGAGAAAAGAGCAAGAGAAATATTTAAAGAAAGAATGACCAAGAATTTTTCTAAATTATAACAGATACTAAAACCAGTAAAAGATCCACAAAGCAGTCTGGAGCACAGGAAGCAGGATAGATATTAAATTTTAAAAAACACCACAATCATCAAGTGTTATTTTTCAACAGAAGAAAGCAATGGCAAAGAGGAAACCTTAAAAGAAGCCAGAGGAATAAAGACATCTCATCTATGGAGGAACAATGATGTTAATTACATTGGAATGTTATCAGAAACCATGCAGTCAAGAAGAAAGTGGAGTAAAATATTTACAGTTTTGAAATAACTTTCCCTAGAATTGTATATACAGAAAAATTGTCCTTCAAAATTGAAAGTTAAACACATTATTAGTCCAATTAAAACTAAAGGAATTCATCTACAGCAGACCTGCACCTGCAAGACATATTTAAGGAAATTCTGTCATTGTAGAAAATGCTTTCCCTCTGGAAACTAGAAAGGTAGAAAAAGAAGGAAAAAGAAGCAAAAAAAAAAAAAAAAAAAAAATGATGAACCAAACCAGTTACAAATATGCCATATATTAATCTAACTATACCAAGAATTAATGTAAATGTGAATAGTTTAAATAACACCAATTAAAACATAGATTATCAGATTTAAAAGACAGGAGCCAACCCCATTGTATAGAAGAAATTAATTTTAAATATAAAGACAAAGATAGGTTAAAAGCAAAGGGATGGAGAAAGGAATACCAGGCTAACCCACATTTTAAAACTAAGCTGGCAGGGAACAGACCAACAGCTGTCGGAGGGGAGGTGAAGGGATTAAGAAAAAAAAAGCTGTCATAGACAACAATATGGTGATTACCAGAGGGGAAGGGGAGCTGGGGGAGATAGAAGAGAGTAAAAGATGGATACACGGTGACAGAAAGAGATGACTTGGGGTGGTGAGCACAATACAACATACAGACGATGTATCATAGAATTGTACATCTAACTCTATATAATTTTATTGACCAATCTCACTCCAATAAATTCAATTTTTTTTAAAAAAAGCTGGAACATTTTATTAATTTCAGACAAAATATAACTCAGGATGAAGAAGATTATCAGGTATAAAGAGGATCATTGTGTAATGATAAAATGATCAGTTATCCAAGAAGAACAGCAAATCTGGACATTTGTACACTGAAAAAAGACTGTCAAAATAGCTGGAGCAAATATTGATAAGCCCACATTATCCTAGAACCTAAAAACCCAGAACAGGAAATAACAAAAAAAGATGCAAAATATTCCGAGAAACAGCTGACTTGAAAGACTGAAAAATTTAGGCTATAAGCTTCAAAACACAAATGAAATGAAATTTTATGTAATAAAGAAAAAACAAACTGGAATATATTATGAATGCTCTTCTCTTAAAATATCATCTAATTTTGCTGTCTCAGCCTAGGAACCACCACAATGAAACAGATCTAAAAAATAGTAACAAAGAATTAATTTTTGCACATTCCTCTGGATAATTAAGTTAATGCAAAATAAGTACCATTGTTCAGAACAAATTTAATAAATTAACAAAATCACCCAACTAAATTTCAAAAAAATAGTTTAAAGAACCTATTGCTTTTAATAACATAGTAATTTTGTTGCATTTAGATTAACACCTGGTCAATGTTTAGAGGCAGTCACATATGATGTCAAAACTATGCAAGTAAATATTCTCTTCTTCTTGTACTAAATGTTAGGTCTGTCCACGCCAAGGTAAAAGGCTAAACACATTTCAAATAATTATAAGAAGAAAATTCACACACACACACGAGGATGCATGCACAATGCTGCCTGTGTGCGGGTATTACCATGAGCATATTATGAGCTAAACTCTAAGCAGGGACTGTTAAGCAATGAGCAAAAGTAAAGGGTAAGCTAGATTGAGGACAAATACCAGTACCATCAAAATGTTTGGATATGGTAAGCCCTGAGCTTGTTGCAAAGTATGTCTGCAAAATTTGAAATTTTCTTTCTGTTTAAAAAACTACAATATACCTAATGTGTTTAAAGAAATAAAACGTGCATTAAAAGTTTTAAAAATAAAGAAAAACTATCAAAAATGACCATATTGGAAGGGGGGAGGAGAGGGAAAATGGTGAAAAAAAGCAAAGCAAGCTTTTAGAAAAGAAAAATTAGTTATAAAATTTTAAAATTCAATGGAACAGAACTGACCCAGAGAAGAAAACATGCTTGGACTGTAGTTTAGATATTAAGGTGCAACCCAGGAACCTACAGGGAGAAAAGAAGATAAATCAGATGCAAGAGGATAAGAGATACGGAGGGGAGGGGAGAATTTCTAATATATAGGGTGTCCCAAAAATGTATGCACACACTTTGAATAATTATAAAGGCAGTGTTTATTAAAGTGCATTTTATTTTCAAAATTGAGCTATCAGCTGTTAAAAAGTATGTATACTTTTTGAGGGGACACTCTGTGTATCTAAACAAGGAGAGAATCGAGCAAAATTAAGGTAAAACAATATTTGAGGGGGAAAAATGATGGAGACTTTTCAAGAACGAATAAAAACCTCACAAATTCATAGGTAAAGCAAAACATACCAAGTCATATGAATAAAAAGATATTCAGCGACATAGTGTGGTTAAGCAGTAAGTAACAAAAGATACAGGAGGATCTGAATAGCAGGCCGAGATAAAATAGAGACCACATTAAAGAACTACAAAAGACTGACAGCACTTCTCAAAATAATAACAGGAGTAAAAAAGAAGTAAAATAATGCTGTCAAAGGTTTTTTTAATTAATAATAACTATCAAACTAGAATTATATTCCCAGCTGACCTACATGAATGAGGGAGGAAAAAAGACAGTGTTGAAAGGAAAAGCAAGCTTACCACTAAAAGTCTTTATAAATTTTTCCCCCAGAAGATATGCTGAAGAAAAAAGGAAAGTAATTCCACCACAAAGCAAGTAAGCACTGCAAAATGAAATGATGAGCGAAGTAATTTTTAAACAAGCGGTCAAAATTCTAAAAGTACTATCTGAATACAATAATAAATTAAAATAAAACAGGAATAATATTTATAATAATAATGTTTTTATTTGAACTTACTTTCGTAGAAAGGACAAAACTAGAATACTGGACAATATTAAAGGAATCAAAGTGGAATTTCCTAAGATCCTATGTTTTCCAGTGGAAACTAAAGTATAAATTAACTTAATATCTATGAATTAATTTAATGTGCATACTGAATTTTCAAACCTAAACTTTAAACATTGAAATTATATTGTAATGCTCAAATAAGTATATGTAACATAGAGAAAGAAGCTAAAAATGACAAAAATTTCATCAACTCATAAAATGCAAAAAGATCATGAAAGGGCATAAAATATAGAAGATATAGGAAGCACAGTAATTACAAATGTAAAAAGAAATATTGGGACAGTGTAAAGAGAGATTATAAAATTGGATTGAAAAAGAATAAAGAAAACAAACAGCAAAAAATCAACATTCGGCTATATGCTTCTTCTAAGAGATGCATCCAGAAATGGGGGAAAATTGAAAGTAATAAAATGGGGGGAAGGACACCAGGAAAATAGTAGCCAAAAGAAACTGGAGTAGCTATATATTATTTTCAGACAAAATAGATTTAGAACACAAAACATCTACACTAGAAATAGCTCTAGAAAATACATTTTTAAATGTGGAATTCACTAGAGAAATATGACAGGTTTTAACTTGTATTCACCTAATAAAACATATAAAGCAAAACTTATAAGACTACAGGGAAAATGACAAATCCGCTGTAATAAGGGAATATTTCAAAACACTTCTCTCTGTTATTAATAGGGGAAGTAAAGATAGAGGTTAGTAAATATAGGTAAGATTTTAACAGAATCCTGCCTTGGTTCCCATTTTCAGTCAAAATGAAAACAAATCTTTATAATGGCCCAGACCTTGGTTGAATCAACCCCTCTTTCTCTTTCCAACTCCATCTCATATGACTGCCCTTCTCATTCAGGTTGTTCCAGTTCTTGGTCTGCTTACTCTAAAACCGTGAGGCGTGGTTCTGCACTGGTTGCCTCCTCTATGAAGAATGATCTCCAAGATTACTTCCTTTCTTTGCTTGGACATCACCATCTCAGTGACCACCCTCTTTAAAACCCAATGCAATAATACTGTAATAACTATGTATGGGCCCAGATGTGTACTTGAAATACCAGGGGGAGCACTTTGTAAATTATATGATTGTCTAACCACGACGTTATACATCTGAAATGAATACAGAATACTATTGAATGTAAACTGTAATTGAAAAATAAAATTTAAAATAATAAATAAAAATATAAAACCCAATGCAAAACCCACCCTACTCTCCTTGCTTTAGATATTTTTTTATCCTACCCTATTTTTTTAATTTAGAACTATTTTTTTCTAGCATATTTTTGAATGACCCATTTTTTTGCATTTACTGTGAATGGTCTGCCTTGAAACCTCAGGCTTATATGTTAATTTTATAAGGAAAGGGATCAGTCTTGCCTTCAGAGATATATATCAAGTGCTTAGAACAGCGTGTGGCACAGAAAATGTACTCAATAAATATGTGTTGATTGAATGAAAGGACCAGGGCTTGAACTGTGATGGGCAAAGCTAAGCCAAGTATAAAGAATAGGAGATAAATTTTTAAAAATTTCCCACAGGAATTCAATTTTGAGAATTGACAAGCAAGAAAAAATGGTGGAAATCAGAAAAAACTCTGGAATAATGCCAGGGTAAGACACGTGTATTGCCATCTGATGCTCAGTTGTTCAGACTAAGAATCCTTAAATGCTGTCTAATTAGGAATAATATCGATAGAGATAATGGAAGATCTTGAGAATTTCCAGATGGGACTAATTAAGTTTTGAATGCATATTTCTGTTCCTATAGAGATGAACAGATCATCGTACTTCATCTCTATGAATTTACTATCTAGTGTGAAAGAAATATTTACCAAAAAAAATACGCAAATCAAAGCAAGAAAGTAGTAATATACCTAAATTTATTGATTAAAACATATTTTTCTTAATAAAAGCCTAACATTATATTAGAAATCAATAGCATATAAAATGTTGTATAATACCTAGGTGTATATCTATCCTGATTTAAGAAAAATATTACTCAGATTCTACAAGTACAAAAGGATTAGAATATTTCTTTTGAAAGGAAATGTTCTGCTAAAACATGAGACTCCAAGTTAGAATGCACCAATTTATTATTTTGCAATACTGATAATTCCCTGATATCCAACTCTAATTTTTATTGGTTATTAAAATGTGTATAATCTTATTTACTTATTGGTAATTTTTAATCTAGTGTATTTCTTTCTTTTCCCAAAGCCCTGTTTGTAGATCCACCTATTCTTCTAAAAGCAATTTCAATAATTTAGTCTCCTCCTCTACTGTATAACTGGAAAATGTAAATAAATAAGTTAACTGCTTAGGATTTTTAGCATCCAGTGTTAATATCCTTCCAATGCTAAAACTGTGATGAGAAAGCCAAGTGAAAAATGTGACTAGAGAATGTTTTAACTTTGGCCACTATACAAAACTTAATATAAGAGTATCTCCAAGGAGCCAAGGCTCATGATCTCTATAGAAGATTTCGTAATTCTGGTAATTTTGTTCAAGTTCATTTGACAGTCTTGGCTTTAAAGGATATTTGTGGAATTAGACAACAATGACAACTGGCCAAATGCCTAGTTTTAGAAACACATTTCTTCTATCTAGTTTATAAAGCATTTTGCTTTGTCATTAATTTTTACAGCTGAAAGTTTCTACATTAGACAAGAAAAATGGTGATTTTTATCTCTTATTTTAGAAACCTCATGAAGATCATATCCCTTTTGGGGGATTTTACTCCTAATGTGTTGAGAACTTGATTTCATAGCATAGCGATAACTTCTGTCATTGGAGAACATGCTTTTTTACTACTTACTGTTTAGTCTATTGCTCTCTCTCCATACACAGAGACAAACTCATGATGGAATCTAGGGGGAAAAATACCATATTTTATTTGCAATTTTTATTAGTTAACATTTTAAGAAGGTTGCAATATAATGATTGAAATGAATATAGTAGAAAATTTGGTTCATCATTATAAAAGTATATATTTAAGTCTAAAAGAATCCAAAGGTGTATGTAATTCTCTTAATATCAAATGAATACAAGAAAATATATTTTAAATTATTTCTTCAAATCAAAGACACCATTATTGTATGTTCCACCAAGATATCCCCAACTACTGCCAACTATTATTACAAAACAGCATGAATTCTAAAACAAATGACATACGTTAAAGTTAAAGTAAATCATACAGTCTACCTTTTAAGTGAGTTTTAAATATGTTAATATATTACCCATATTTTGATATGTGTATTTTGGATTTTAGTGTTAAAATGGTGCTATCTGCCCTGTTTTATGTGGAGGTAGTTGCACGAAATTCAACATATATTTATAGCAACTACACATTGTTGTAGGATACTGACATATTTTTAAGAGCAATTATAATTAATACAATATGTTTCTTTATAGTATTAGACAGTACATTGAGGATGTTTTAAACAGAACAATTCTGAAAAGAGAAAAATATTTGTCATGAATATTAATGGAACAACTATTCTTTGCCAGAGATAAATTTGTTGGAAAATTAGACATGAAAATTTATGGAGGAAGATCTGCTTCCAGTAATGATAGAGTAGCTCCTATCACACTTTTCCTCCAACAAACAACAATTGTAATCTCTGGGGGATAAATAAATAAAATAAGCAGTTATCTGGAGGTGCTGGGGAATCACCAAAGCAGGTAGAAGATACTGAGGAGTCACCATTTGGAAGATGGTAATGACACTGGATGAGGTTTCCACTTTTTTTAGCTTTTACCTGAAAACAGGCCCCAGTCCCTGACATGTGAAGTGACAAGAACTGATAGAAACTTACTTTTTAAAAAAATTTTTCTGTACTGTTGGGAGTATTACAGATGTCCCCTTCCCCCCCCCCCCCCCATTGACCCTCTCCATCCTGCAGCACCCCTCAGGCCTTCACCACACTATTGTCTGTGTCCATGGGTTATGTATATATGCATAGAAGTTATTTGTTTAATCTCTTCTCACCTCCCTTCCCTCTGAGATTCCTCCATCTGTTCCATGCTTCTATGTCTGTAGATCAATTTTGTTCATCAGTTTATTTTATTCACTAGATTCCACATATGAGTGAGATCATGTGATACTTATCTTTCTCTGACTGGCTTATTTTGCTTAGTATAATACTCTCCAAATCCCTCCATGTTGTCTCAAATGGTAAGATTTCCTTCTTTTTTCCAGCTGCATAGTATTCCATGGTGTAAATGCCCCACAGCTTTTCTATCCACTCATCTACTGATGGCACTTGGGCTGTTTCCAGATCTTACCTATTGTAAATGGTGCTGCTCTGGACATAAGGGTGTGTATATTCTTTCTGATTAGTGTTTAGGATCCTTAAGATATATTCCCAGGAGGGGGATCAAATGGCAGTTCCAACCTTACTGGCTTGAAGTACCATAGGAAACAGTTTGAGGCTATCAAGCAACTGGAAAGAAAAAGGGAAATGCAAGAAAGAAGAGATCCATATTTTAAAAGCTTCATATTCTGTACATGAACTCTCTTCAAATCTGGCTAACAACTGAATGCATGTGGCAGGCTCCCAACAGCCCGGGCAAGACTAAAAAAACTAAAATGGATTTTAGCTGCTGCCCACCTCACGAGAGATAGTTTTGCATTTGTGTTCAGCCTAGCTAACATGAACAAAATCCAACAATCATTTGAAGACTATAATCAAAACTGGAATCTATGTAACATTTTCATTCACAATGCCAGGGAAAAAATGAAAATTTGACACGTATTCAAGAGAAATTCCAATCAATCTGAGATAACCCAGATGCTGTAATTAGGCAAGTACTGTAAAGCAGCTGTTATGATTATGTTCATGGACACAAAGGAAAATATGCTTGCAGTTAAAAAATAAGAAATCTTAAAGAGAAATGAAAACAATTGGAAAAAAAACAAATGGAAACTTTAGAACTGAAATGTACAAAATCTGAGATAGTTTATGTAATGTACAAGATCAGAACTGATGGGGGGGGGGACTGTAGCCCCAAACTGCTAAATGTAAAGACATAAAATTATCCTAATCTTCATATTCTTATTCAATGGCAAGCATAAGAGCAAAATGATGACAAGTTCATGTTTATTAAGTAAATAACAGCAAAAGAATATACTAGGCAATTCATTATATTGAGTCTTTTAAACCCCCAAAAAGGTGCACAATGATATTTAAATTAAACACTTTGGGGAAGGTACATATTAGTTATACCAAAATACACTTTAAGGATAAGCACAGAACATATGTTTTTATATAATTTTTAGTTTGATACTTGGCAGTAGAGACACAGAATTTGATACCTGGTTACCAGAACATGCTACCACAAAGAAAAACTAAACTGTCCTTGTATCCTTGCTGAGCACTTCTTTTTACCCTTAGTTCACCTTTGACATATAAGAGAGATATAATGGCTATAATTAAAATCCGTAATCTACAGGAGGGAGAGACAATGGATTCTGTTGGAATAGCCTTCTACCAATTACTTTGATAAAAACAGCTTTAATATGTGGATTAGCAACATCTTGTGTTAGAAAACACCCAACGAGATTCAAAATTAATTGATAGTGGAAGATCATTTTTAAAAATAAATTATTGTTTTTGGACAAAGTTCAAAGTATTCTAATTATCTAATACATTAAACACATATATTTTCACTTTTGTGAATATCTCTACTAATGATAATTTTATTTTTATAATATAAAACATTTTAATAGAAAATTATATAAATGAACTCAATCTTTACCCATCAGCAGTGCGAAAGGTGGCTTCACACTGAAAGATGAAAATAAAAAATGAATCATGCAGTCTCATTTGACTTACTTTAGGCATTTTAAATGAAATTGTTTTCAATTCATTTCCTATCTAGGCCTTAGAGATGAATTTTCTTTGTGTTACTGCAAAATATTTAGGTGTAGAATTGAATATGAACAAAAATTTAGTACAAAATATTTTAAAATAATAAATATCTAATATATATAATTAAAGCATTAACTCAATTTAATAATGCTAGTGAAATTATAATGATAAAATTGATAACTAAGAGTAGAAAATTACTTTTTCTGCCTATAAACATTTTTATGCCCATGAACATTTTCTCAGGAGAAAAGAACCATTTCTTTGTTGAAATAATATACTTTTTTCCCCTGAAATTTACACACTTCCAAGACAGAACCAATTATCTTTTTATGCATCTTTGTCTTCCTCAAACCTATTAATGAATTTAAAATATTGGATTCCAAATGTTACAGCTAAAAATGTATTTCCTATTCAAAATCCTAAATATATTAGTTAAAAGAGAAAATAAGTTTAGTTCTTGAAAGATTTTCCTCTTTTGCTTTTTTAAATAATTAACAATTTTCAACTTGAAATCTGTATCTAAATAGATAGATAGTATTTTAAAAGTAGCATTGTTCAATGAGGGTAAAAAGGGGACATCTGTAAAAAATAAAAAATAAAAGTAGCATTTAAAATTTATCTTATTCTAGAAGAAGGGTGTAAAGTATTTATTTCCACAGAAAGTGTTTTTATAAGAAACGAGGGTTGTTTTCAGCCAAATATTTATCCCATTAGATAGGCTTTTGTAGGTAAACATTTAAAATGTTTATCAAAAATTTTATGACCATTTTTCTTTATAAATTTTTGAACTTTCATACACATGAACACTGACATAACATTGAATGAAAAATCATCACATTTCCAATTTTGAAAATAATATATTTGAATTAAATTAAAATTTTTGCTTAAAGCAAATTGTTGACTTTTGAGGAGCCATGGTTCTTTGTAGATTTAAACTAACAATGTTAAAAAGAAAATTCAAAGGAAGAAAAATACTTTAATGACGAATCATAGAAATGTGACTGGAACCTTTGATGTTCCTGTTCACTGTTTTCCTTGGCTGAATAAGGGAACCCAAAGATCTAAAGGTGTTTTCGTTTCTTTTTGAACAACTTGGAGAGTGTATCCCCAATGGGCAGAGTGGGAAAGAGGAGGGTAAAAGTGCGTTCAGTAAAAGAAAGCATTATATTTTGAAAAACTTTGATCTTCAAATAAGAAAGTAGTTAGAGCATAGAATTACATAATACTGCCTGTATATAAAATACTTGGAGATGCTTAATTATAGATATTACTCAAGAAATTTATAGAGAAATACTACTCTGTACCTATTCTGAATTACTCCAAATAATCACAGTTAATGGATATTTTCTCTGCTACTTCAATTTCTGTGATGTGATCCCTTAGAGGTCCTTGTTTAAACACTACAACTAATAAACATACCACCAATTTAAGGATGGTTTTTAAACACTCTCATTAGTGGGGGTTATAGAGGAGATAGAGAGGTACTGCTAAGCCCTAACCCCATGAATAAGCCTTTCTTAAAAGTTATGTAATGACAGGAGCTACATCTTTTTTTTTTTCTTCTTTTTGCTAATGTAGTGTCCTTCAAGTTTTAAAATTCCAAAGTTTTCACAACCCAAGGTCACGGACAATGGTGGGGAGAGGGACTGGGGAGAGGGATGGGACTGGGTGGAATGGGTCATTGGGAGAAAAAGGGACATCTGTAATATTTTAAACAAAAATAAAATTAAAAACAAAAACAAAAAACACACAAATAAATAAATAAATAAATAAAATTCCAAAGTCTTTCTTACATGCACACAACAATAGGTCATCAAGCAAGGTGAAGGTGACAAAGTAGAAAACAAAAACTTAATATCATGTCTTATGCCTAATCTATTATTTTTCAGGTAAAAGTGGCATGCTCAACAAATAATTTATTATTATTATTATTACTATTACTGCTAATTGTTTTTGATAGAAAATTAAATTTTAACAATAACAAATTTTACTCTTTTGGTTTTTATATATAATTAACAGATTTTTAAACTCCTGTACTTAATTTTAAAATAAAGTATATAGGTAGTATTTTAAATATAGCATACATAGTTAAAATAGAATTCTGGAATTAAGGATTAAAAATTTTGGCATGTTAGTTGTTACCACTCTTTCATTTCTGATTTTATTTATTTGGGTACACTCTCTTTTTTTCTTGATGAGTCTGGTTAAAAGTTTGTCAATCTTGTTTATCTTTTCAGAGAATGAGGTCTTAGTTTCATTGATCTTTTGTGTTGGTTTTTTTAGACTCTATTTTGTTTATTTCTGCTCTGATCTTTATAATTTCCTTTTTTCTACCCACCTTGGGCTTTGTTTGTTTTCTTTTTCTAGTTTTTTTAAGTTTAAAGTTAGATTGTTTATTTGAGGTTTTTCTTCTTTTTGAGGTAAGGCTGTAACGCTATGAATTTTCCTCCTAGGACTGCTTTCACTGTGTCCCATAGGTTTTGAATGCCGTGCTCTCATTTTTATTAGTTTCAGGGTATCCTTTATTTCATCCTTGATCTTGTTGTTAACTCGTTCATTATTTAGTAACAGGTTATTTAGCCTACATGTTTTTGTGTGTTTTTCAGTTTTTTTACTTGTGATTGATTTCTAGTTTTATACCATTATAATCAGAGAAGATGCTTGATATGATTTCAATCTTCTTAAATGTATTGAGACTTGTTTTGTTTCCTAACATGTGATTTAGCCTCAAAAATGTTCTATGTGCATTTGAAAAGAATGTATATTCTACTGCTTTGGGGTGAAATGCTCTGAAGAAGTCTATTAAATCCATTTAAGGCCCTGTTTCCTTGTTGATTTTCTGTCTGGAAGATCTATACAATGAAGGCAAGGGGTTTTTAAATCCCCTACTATGACTCTTACTGTCTATACCTGCCTTTATGTCCATCAAGGTTTGCTTTATATATTTAGGTGCTTCTATGTTGTGTTCATAAATGTTTACAAGGTTTATATCCTCTTGTTAGATTGATCCCTTTAGCATTATGTTGTATCCTTCTTTGTGTCTTATCTTAGCCTTCGCTTTTAAGTCTACTTTGTCACATATAAGCATTGCTACCCCAGCTTTCTTTCATCTTTCAAAATGGATGTACCATTTTACATTCATTTCAGAAATAAATGAGTTTGTGTTGCTATACATTCTCCTCAACATCTGGTGGTGTCAGTGTTTTGAATTCTGGGCATTCTAATAGGTGTGTAACAACCTTCCTATAATTGTTTATTAGTTTTAGGAGTTTGTTGTTGTTGTTGATTCATGCAGATTTTCTATAAAGACAATAACATTATCTGCAAATTAAGACCATTTTATTTTCTTCTTTCTTCTATGTACCTTTTTTTTCTTGTTTGATTGCATTAGCTAGAATTTCTTGCACTATATTAAAAGGAAGTGTTGGGAGAGGATATCCTTGCCTTGTTCTATTCTTAGCAGAAAATATTCTAGTTTCTCACCATTTAGTACAATGTTAGGGTAATGATGGCCTCATAGAATGAGTTGGGATATATATCCTCTCATTCTATTCTCTGAAAGTCACTTTAGAGAATTCACATAATTTCTTGCTTAAATGGTAAAATTCACTAGTGAACACATCTGGTGTAGTGCCTACTGTTTTGAAAAGTTATTAATTATTGAATCAATTTATTTAATAGATATAGGATTATTCAGATTGTTTATTTCTCTTTGTGTGAATTTTCAAATTGTCTTTAAAAAAATTTGTTCCTTTGTATCTAGATTCTTAATTTTGTGAGTGTAGACTTGCTCATTGTATTTCCATATTATACTTTTAATAGCCGTGGATATATAGTGATATCCTCTTTCATTTCTGATATTAGCAATTTGTTATCTCCCTACTTTTTAAATTAGTTTGGCTAGAGGTTATTTTTTTATTTTATTGATATTTTGAAGAGCCAACTTTTGGTTTTGTTGATTTTCTCTATTAAGTTTTTTAATTTATTGTTTTTTGCTCTAATTTTTACTATTTCTTTTTTTCTGCTTATGTTGAATTGAAATTGACCTTCTTTTTCTGGTTTCCTAAGGTAGAAACTTAAACAATTGATTTTAGATTCTTATTCTGTTCTGATGCATTCATTCAATGCTATAAATGTCTTTCTAGCACTGCTTTCATTGTATCCCACACATTTTAATATGTTCTCATTTTAATTTAGTTTAAAATATTCAAGAATTTCTCTTAAGACATTTTTCCTTGGCCCATACATTATTTAGAGGTGCATTGTTTAGTCTCCAACTATTTGGGAATTTTCTGGCTTTTTGTTATTTATTTCTGGTTTAGTTCTTGTGGTCTGAAACATTATATAATTTCTGTTGTTTTACATTTGGTAAGTTGTGTTTTATAGTCCAGAATGTGTTCTATCTTGGTGTATATTCTATGTGATCTTGAGACAATGCCTACTTTTCTTTTGTTAGATGAAGTAGTCTATGGATGTTTATTATATCCATTCAGTTGATGATGTTTTTAAATTCAGTTATGTCCTTACTGATTCTCTGCCTGTTGGATCTACCCATTTATGATAAAGGGTTGTAGAAATCTCCAACTACGATAGTGGATTTCTCTCTTTCTCTTTCAAGTTTTATCAGTTTTTGTCTTATGTATTTTGGTGTGCATACACATTAGGAGTTATTATGGCCCTGGTCGGATGGCTCAGTTGGTTGGGGCATTGTCCTGTACACCAAAAGGTTGCAGGTTTGATTCCTGGTCAGGGCACATACCTAGATTGCAGGTTCAACCCCTGGTAGAGGTGCATATGGGAGGCAACTGATTAACATTTCTCTCTCTAAAATTCAATAAAGAACAAACATCCTTGGATGAGGAATTAAAAGATAAAATTGTTATGTCATTTTGGAAAATTGACCCCTTTACCATTATGTAATGCTCCTCTTTGTGCCTGATAATTTTCCCTGCTCTGAAGTCTGCTCTGTCTGAAATTAATATAGCTACTCAAACTTTCTTTTGGTTAGTACTAGCATGGCCTGTCTTTCTTCATCTCTTTACTTTAACCTATGTCTTTTTATATTTAAAGTAGATTTCTTTTAGCTGGGTCTTGTTTTTTGATCTGCCTTGATAATCCCTGCCTTTTAATTAGTGTATTTAAACCATTGATACTTAAAATGTATGGCTTAAAATATAGTCAGGTTAATATCTACCATATTTGTTACTGTTTTAAGTTATTTGCTATTGTTCTTTGTTCCTATTTTTAAATTCCATTTTTTTCCTGCCATTTGTGGTTTTAATCAAGCATTTTATACGATTCCATCTTTTCTCCCTTGAAAATTCAGACATGATATACTTGGAAAAATTAACTGGAGTAAATAGGCCTTTACTGATATACTGTTATGTTGTGGGGAAGATGGAATCCATTTGCTGATATTAATTAGAAGTTATGGTCCTAAAAGAAATGTGCCTCTACTTAATGTTTTGTATATACACCGGCACGCACATACATATATATATATATATATATATATAATTTTTTATATGTCATTATTGATTTCAGAGAGAAGAAGGGAGAGGGAGAGAGATAGAAACATCAGTGATTAGAGAGTCATTAATCAGCTGCCTTCTACATGCCCTTCACTGGGGATAGAGCTGCAGCCTGGACATGTGCCTTGACTGGGAATCAAACCGCGATCTCCTGGATCATAGGTCAGTGCCCAACCATTGAGCAATGCCAGCTGGGATATATATTTATTATATCTGATTTTTGTATTAGGGCTCTTCTAGCTTTTTTAATGAATTGGAAAACAACTGTTGTCTTTCCAAGGTGTAGATCTTTGATTATATTTTCTAATTTCAGATGGCAATTTAAATTTTCTACTCAAATCATGAGTCAATTTTGGCTCATCCATTTCATCTACATTTTCAAATGTTTTGGAATAAAGTAAGCATTTATTCTTTTTCTTGTTTTAGAAATATAAATGCTTTATAGCTAATCACATCTGAATCATATTTGCCAAATATTGCTTATTTTAATGGTGTTTTAAACAACAGTCTTCAGTTTTATCTATCAGTTTACTGCTTTTCTTCTCTGTTTTGCTTTTTCTCTTTATTTTCTTCTTCTACTCTTTTATATTTACCTTGTTCTTTTTCTATGTCCAATGTCCAATTTCTGTAGCTCCAAGAGCCATTTTCAACAAGTCAAACAGCCCTGCCTGCTGTCATTGCCATTTCCTCAATGCCATTAAAACTTAATCTTACACACTGAGTGAAGACTCAGAGGCCTTATTTTGCTTTCAAAATTGTTCTAACATTAGCAAAAATTCTAGTGAACCTTTATGCTGCTCATAAAGCTTACCTTTCCCCTAGTTTCACAATAAAAAATCATATTTCCACCTTCTCTGTGTGTGTGTGTGTGTTGATCAAAAACTTAGCAAGACTGTTTTGCACTTTATTTAAATCCAGAAAAATAAGCAAGTCTTCATTCATATGGGCTCACTGAAATGTCATACTTTTAAACAATGTATAAACTTGAACAGTGGTCCTTTCAAATACTATATGGTTCCCTTTCTTTCTAGGCGTTTATAGTTTTTCATCTCTATATATTTTCCACATGGTTGATTTGTGTAATAAACTCTTCCTCCATTCCAATTCTGGGTAGGAAACATAATCTTTATTTGAATAGATATCCGTACTCTTATGTTCATTGCAGCGTTATTAACAATAGCCAAGGTCTGGAAAAACCCAAGTGCCTGTCGACAGATACAAGGATAAAAAAATATGTTAAACAAACAATGGAATAATATTCAATCTTAAAAAAGAAGGAAATTCTATAATTTGCAATAACATTATGCTATGAAACTGGAGGACATTATGCTAAAAGAAATAAGCCAGACAGAAAAAGATAAATACTGCATGGCATCATTTATATGTGGACTCTAAAATAAACAAACAAACAAAAACAAACTGACTCTTCCTCCCCAGACATTTTTTTTCCTCAGGAATATCTAGCAGTCTCTACCATGAATCACATCTCATCCCCTGACCTGACCATGTCATTCTCATGTACATGGTTATCTCATATTTATCTGTTATCTTTTGTACCAGATCACACCACCATAGTGCCCATGTACTTACTGGCATACTTGGATTATAGTTTACCATTCTCTTTTTTCCTCTTTGTTATTCATTCTTTCCACATCTGGCACCAGAACCTCAGTTTTCCTTTGGAAAAGTTCCTTCGCTTCAGGTAAGTTGGCTCTCCTTTTCCAAACTTTGTGACTTGGCCTAGCTCACAAATTTATATATACTCCATTTGTCTTTAGTATTTATTTCTCTACTTAACATCATTTCCCCCCAAAATTTTAGTCTGGTTATGTTTTTTATTGACTTTAATAACCCTATCTTATGTTTGACTAATGTAATGTACCACTGAAGTAGCCTGTCAAAGGATGCCTAGAGGCTCCAGTTTGTTAACAGAGTAAAGATAATTAGCGAAAGGAACATTGGGTTCCCCATCATCTTGGAGAGACCATAAGTCTTCCCTTCTCACGGGACCATGACCTACCTCCTGGAATCCCCCCAAAACCCACCCTGAGTCCCCCTCTGAGCTCTTGGCACAAATCCCTTGCTCTCTCTGGGCCTTACCTTCTTCACAGGGGATAAAAGCCCTCCCTCCCACATCTGGGTTAGGGATTATATGAGATAAGATCAGTGCTGGTAACATTGTTTGTTACTTTTTTCCCATCATCTCGCCCCCTAACCTGAACACACTGTCCTCATGTACATAGTTATCTCCTATTTATCTAATTACATTGTCCGCCTTAGGCTAATTGATGGCACAGGCTAGGCCATTCCACTCTCTGGTGATTTCAGTGTCCTCCCACCCAGAAGACAGTCAATACTCCAGGCTCCTGGTGCTCAGAAAGAAGTAGGCCAAGGAATCATGGAATCAGACTTAGAGATCAGAAAATGGAGGGAAATCCCTTAAAATAGTGATATCAGGCTTTCTAGCCCAAGATACAAGAGGAAGTCAACAGGATGGTCTTAAGAAGAAACAGGGCAGAAAAGGCAGGCAGAAGCAGACCACTCTCAGCCAGGCGGTGGTCCTTCACTCTGTCTTCACCTCACTTGTGCACACAGAGAACTTTTGCCACCATTTCCAAAACCCCAGGCCTTTCTGCACTCTGTGTCTGGTTCCCCAGTCCTGAGGTTCTAAGAATTGGAAGAGTAGAATTGCTTATGCCCAAGTCTGCAACACCATTCTGTTGCCTAAAGATGTCATGAGCCAAATATGTGCTCAGCCCCAACTCTTGCAGGCCTGGAGGACAGAGGTGGGTAGCTGGTGTGAGAGATGGGAAGTTAAATATTAGCACATCCCCAGCCCAGAATCCTTGAGCAAAAGAAGGAAAACCACGAGGACTCCAGGTAGCCTCTTAGCCTTTTCCCTCCTGGTCAGGATCAGGCAATCCCCTCCATTTGCAGATGTAGAAACAAACTCAGGAACAATAACTTTAGGCTTTCCCTTATGAATATACATATTATATGCCTTCTTAGGGGCCCAGGGGAACCCCAATAGAAGGAAATCCTTCATCCATGCCACCACCTGGTGGACAATCCACAGAGATTTTGAAGAGGAGGCCACACACAGGGATGGCCTCAAGCTTCCTCCATGTCGCCTCCTCTCCAGCTCCCAACTCTAAGCTGCTGGGGTGGGGGTGGGGTGGAGAGCATCAGGTGAATTTAGGGACATTTTCAGGGTCTGGAAGGAACAAGTGAGATTTTCTTAGAGCTCAAACTCTAATACATCTCGAATTCTACAATCTGATGAGAGAGTGGTAAGCATAGGTCTTGCATATATTTTGACCAGTTACTCATGCCCCTCTCCTCTAAAAGAGAGTAATAAATTCCAGGCTATGTCCTAGCATTGTTTCTCTTCATACCCTCCCAGTCCCAGGGTTCCACATATTAGCAGAACAGAGGTCAATGGCTGATGTGATAAATGCACAGAGATTATAACCATGATCACATTTTCTCTTCTTTTGGGGTTACTAGAGTGTGCAGATCCTTTCTGTTTCATTCTTTCACTCATTCATTCACACGTGAATATATATGTCCTGTATAATTCTCCCAGAGAGATTGTTTGAGGACAGGGAGTAGAGGGATATAAGTCATTGTTCTGACCCACCAGCACCTCTCTGGTGAAGGTTCAGTGATACCACAATCCTTCCAAGACCCAACAAGGTGCCTGGCCTTTAGGCTTCAAGGGTACAGTAGACCCTTGAATAACATGGGTTTGAACTGTGTGGGTTCACTTAGAAGTAGATTTTTTTCAATTGACCCACTCAGTTCAAGTGACCAGCACAGTTTAATTGACCCTAGCAGTTGAAATTCACATTGTTCAAGGACCAACTGGCGGATGAGAATCTGCATATGCCTGTATTTTTTACTGCACCACCTCTGTGTCCTTGACCCCTACACTTCTCAAGGGTCAACTGTACTCATAAGAACCTTGCATAATTGAATTGGATATTAAAGATAGGAAGCACCTGTGTCCATGCCAGCCTCTCCTCTACCACCTAGCATCCTGGGGCCCCACAGGCAAAGATTCTTGAGACAAAATGCTCCCAAAGAGCCAGGCCTGAAAGCACAGCATGTACAGACAGAGGTGTCAAAGACAAGAGGAAAGGGAGAGGGGGAAGGAAAGGATGGAGGGGAGGCTAGGGGAGGGACACAGATGGGGAGGCCATGGCAGCAGATTCAGGCTTATTTATTCTGCAGCAGCAGGTTCTGTTCATCTCAGCTCTGAGCCCATAACTCTTGTCTCTGGAACCATCTACAGAACTTTCTCCACAGGCAGAGAATGAGCCCCTTCTTCTTGGGCAGCAGCAACTCCATGTCAGGTAGGGCAGGCTCCTTATGGGACTGAGGCCAAGACCAGGCCCTGACTGGAGTCAGCCTTGCAACCACATGGGCCTCCCCAATGGATAGCCTGCCCTCTCCCTGTAGAGGTCCCATCTCCTACCCTGGCCCATACAGGAGTCTCTCAGGGAGGTGCCCCAGATAGACTGCAGAGATGCCTCTGAGTTTGTTACACTTGGCAGAGCTGGGACTCCCTCCCTGAGCCCCTCAGGCAGGAGCTCCTCAGGAGCTATGCAGACATACTCCCTGCCTCCTCCCAAATTACCTGAAATTTAAAGAGCTAGGCCAGCAAAACTGCCTGACCTCTGGGGCCTTGCAGAAACACCTCTACTTTGCTTTCTCTCTCAACCCCCAGGTCAGTCCAGAAAGGGGAGGCCTTCAAGGAGACTGGAGAAACCTCCCTTGGACTATGGGACACCTGGTGACCTTTTACAGAAAGACCTGGATGGGTCAGACTAGGTTTAGAGACTCCAGGCAGTGAGGGAGAAGGGAGGAGTCAAGCAGGCCCTTGGGGGTTAGGGCCCTTAAGTGAGCCCACCTTTCTCACAGGGCTTTTCCTGTTAGCTTCCCCCCAACCCTTTCCTGTGCCTGCCCCTGATGGGGACTTAGCTTTTCTTGACTCTTCTAGTTTCATCTCCCACCTGGCCCAGAGTAGGTATACAAATATTGAAAACTCTTAGTCCCCCTCACCAACTGTGGGTCAGCAAACTTTTTTTGTAAAATGCCAAGATAATAAAGGCAAATATTTTAGGCTTTGCAAGCTCAGGAATATAATCTCTGACACACATCCTCCGCCTCCCCCTCCATGGTCTTCTTCCTCTGCTGCTGCCGCTTCTTCTTTTTATAGCCATTTAAAGATGTAAAGTCTATTCTTAGCTCATAGGCTAAGACCAAAATGGAGCTGTGGGCAGGATTTGACCCCTGGACAGAGTTTGCAGCCCCCTACTCCTGACCTCTAGAGACCCTCCCCAACATGACATATATGTAGTGGGATGCAAAATAAAAAACAGAATGCCCAGTTCAATTTGTATTTCAGATAAACAACACATAATTTTTTTGGTGTAAGCATGCCCCAAGTATTGCAAATACTTTCTCTGGCAATGTCCAGTGGAGGCAGTGTTTATTCACCCACTCCCTCCTGCCTGCTGGACCCTTAACAAAGTCTTCCCAGGTAGGCTTACATCATACCTGTGAGGCAGGTATTATTTGCATTTTACCAATGGGAGAAAAAAACAAAGCTCAAAGTGGCAAAGTAAATCACCCAGGGCCATACAGCCATGTAGTGGCAGAGGCCAGATTCAGACCTACTCCCGGATGCCAAAGCCCACTGTCTCTGTCCTACTACACTCCCTCATTGAAACTGGCAGAGTTCCAAGGATGTAAAAGAACTTACACAGTCACCATGAAAAAGGACAACAGAAAGCACAGCCTATGCTGGTCCCACAACAAAGAACTCTGACATGAGTGAGCTGGGAGCCATCCTGAAGATAGTTCAATCTTTACATTGGGAAAAAACAGAGGCCCTGGCTTATGCAAAGTCCCATGGCAAGCCAGAGATCCAATGGGCCTGGGTGTCTGGGCTCTTAAGAGTCCCAGATGTGTGTGGGGGTCACCCACTAGCTTCAGAGTCAGTTTTTTCCCTGTCTGTCTCTGGTTCAGAGGGCTGGAAGATGCAGCGAAGAGAGAGAGAGAGAGAGAGAGAGAGAGAGAGAGAGAGAGAGAGAGAGAGAGAGAGAATAGGGCAGAAGCTGCTTAGGTGCAGAGTGGGGTGTCTTTGTAGGTGGGGTAGGACCACTCTTAAATCTAAAGGGTAAGCAAGGCTCCTGTTCCTGTTGTCAGGTCCTAGTGCCCTGGACAAACAGCCAAGTTTGATTAGCTGCCTTCCCACCCACCCAGAGGTCATTGGTTTCCAGCTGGGTGGGGAGAAGGCACTAGAACCCTTGAACCAGGACCTTTGTGCCCATTAAGCCAGTGTTTGTCTGCCTGCTGACCCACCCACCTTCTCTGTCCTACTGGGCTCCAGCCAAAGCCCCCAATTCAGTCCTTGGTGGAGGGGACAAGACAATGAGGCATTTGCATGTGGAGGAGAACACAGGAAGACACAGTCATTCCAGATTCCAGAATTCCCTTCCCTTCCTCAGCTTCCTCCACCTGGTGCTGCTTTTTTATGGGTCATCCAGACAGACAGGAAATTGAGAACAGACTCAAATTGGTGTGGAGGGCTGGGAATGGATGGGGCAGTTTGCTGGATACAAGCTTCTGCCAACAGCGTCTTTCAGATCTTGGACACAGCATCATGTACTTGCACAGTGGGGGAAGGTGGGCCACTGAGTGGGTGACATTACCTACACTGGAAAGGAAAGAAAGACTAATAAATACTTGGTGATGTGGAAGTCAGCCTTCACATTAAAGTGAAACAAATTGAATGTGACATATTAAAACAAACTTAGACAGTAGCCTATCCAGTTCAAGAATTAGAAATATAATTTAAATGGTACAAAATTTCACTTTTATTATAAACAAGTAACATCGTCCAATTGTTTTATATGCCAAATTGTGAAAAAAAATGACTATTCACGGAAGGGCAATTATTGCTGAAGTGTGATTCTTATTTCTCATGAAGGCAGACTCCTAAATAATTCCATTTTCTCACATCCACTTGCCAAATAACTCTCAAATGTTTTCTGATAAATGTATTTGCTATCTGATTATTCCTGACTTCAAAGTAAGCCTTGACCACCAATTCATCAACGCAATAGAAAATTTGAAATGGTGATTCCAAAACCAGATTTATTAGCAATGATTTCCTAGTCGTCAACCAAACTTCATCTCTTGAGGGTAAGAACTCTGTTTCATTCATCTCTGTATCAGGCTGTAGTCGGTCTATTGCTGAGCACATAATAGTCATTTACATATGATTGTATAATAAAGGAAGGAAGGAAAGAAAGAATAAATGGGTTGTGTAACAAGAACATCTCCACCAGCCTCTGTACTCCCAAACATTGTCAGCTAGAGCCAAGGCACAGAGCAAAAACAAGATGAAATCACTGAAAATAATTGTAGCACAGAGTTAATCATACACTACATGCACATCCTGCATTTATGCACTACAGCATTGCCAAGAAAATACAGACCTTAGGCTTGGCTTTTGACAACCTTTACAATTATCTCCAACTGAATAATTTCTAAACTTCTCTGGACTTCCTGCTCCCTATTTTCAATTTTCTACTAGATAAACTATATAGAGAAGTACCTGGGGATTCAAACTCAATAGGGTGAAAGCCAAATTCATTCACATATACCTCAATTTGTGAAAAGCCCAGAGGTGACACTAGACCAAAGTTAATTTTTAGTGTCTTCTATCAAATCTCTCACAATCAGTTAATCATATAATTTCTTCTTCATCAACATATTTTTATTCCCCTTTTTGTTTTTTTTTCTCTACCTTATATTATGTTTCTCTAATTCTATCTTCCTCTTTAGTCTTTCCTGAAACCATTGAATTCTAATTAAGACTTCTGATCAATTTTTCTAAATCACATTTAGATCATGTTATTACACTGAAAAAAACTGGCTACCAAATTAAATATAATTTGTTCAAATTGTCATCGAAAATCAAAGCCTGACTTAGTTTCTGGACTTTAATCCTAATAATTGTCTACTTGCATCCAACAGGCCAATCCACCTCTCCTGAAACAAGTGCTCATGATGTTCCTTCTCCCTAAGAAGTCACCTTCATCCTGAGCATTGGAATTCTATAATTTACAAAGCATGGAATCAGTTACTATCTGTATGAAGCCTTACTGACATTTCCAAACAGATGTGGTCCCTTTTTCCTCTAAATCCCCTAAACACTCTTTTAAGATCTTAATTATAATGTCTAGTATGTAGCTATGTTTGTACTTTCTTACACTCATCTAATATACCCACGAACTACCTTATAGTAGCAAATCTTCTCTATTCCATTTTCTACCTATTAAGGAGCATAGCTCTGGACCTTACACGGAGTAGTGAAAAAGTCACTAAGTGAAATTTACAAGTCAGCAAACTACATAAAACAGCCAGTCAAATCTCTAAGAGCCTTTAGTTTCTACAGATACCTATGTTAGATCCTACTTGGGGAATCCCTCACCCCAGTGTGTAGTAATTATACTGTGACTCAGTAAACATTTGGATGTCTGACTGGAACCATCTTTGTGGTTTGGCATTTTTTGAAACAATATATTTGAAAGGATGTTATCAGTGAAAAGACAATTTTCATTCTTTTTCCACACAGGTACTAACCACAGAGAGGAGTCCCAAATGACTAAAGTAGTGGAAATATTTATTCTTGCCAAGTTATTTTTTGTCTAAAAGACTGGTGACCATCCTGTCACTCATGCTTGCCGCTGAACCAGGGAAAGGAAATGAAAGGGAACCACGGGTACAGTTGGGCAAGTGGCCCAGACATACACCTACACTTATTGCCAACTATAAGATGATGAAGACATGACCTAAGTCACCAAACTGGATATTTTCCTGGTAAAGATAAACGTAGTACTTAGCAGGTTACATATAAAATAACAATAAGTAATTTACTAATAATATATATGCTATAATAAAAGCCATTTGACTTATTTTACAAAAACTTATTTTTAAATAATATTGCTTATCTGAAGGGAAAAACTTATGGTATATCATAACATAAAATATATCAAAAATTTTACTGAACTATATTAAGTAAAACAAACATTTATTATGTTGAATAGCACTAATAATAGCACAAACATTTGGTAGAAATTAAAAATTATAAAACGCAGCACATATTAACAATTTCTGTAAGCTAATTATATCTAAGCATTTACTGTTGTATATTTATAGACAGTTTGCAAAGAAACTACATGAAGTACATCAAGGTTTTACATCATTTTAAGTGAAATTATTAATAAGGCAGATGCTATCTATATCCTTGAAGCAGAACAAAATAAAAAAGAAACCAGATAGATAGCAAGGACATTTTCTTGATACATCATGGACTCTGAGTCAGGGTCTCTATCTTACTTATCCTTGGATTCCTGGACTGAGCAAGGTGCCTGGAAACTGAGAGATACCTAATAAATAACAATTGAATAGAAATTCTTTCTTCTACATTTGAATGTATAACAACCCTGATGGATTTCTTATTTGTCTATAATTATTAGCTCCATAAGAAATTTTTCATTTTTTATTATAAATTACAATTAAAAGCCAGCATTGTTTAGAGTATGCATTCTATTGATAGCAATAATAATTTTACCTTAGTAAAGTTAAATAATATACTTTGTCCAAAGAATTAGAAGCAGCATTTACAATCCACCATGAACAGATTTCAAGATTGATACCTGAAACCAGCCCTAGCACTTGGAATTAAGAAACAAATTTTGTGAAGCTGGAGGAAGAAACTGAATCACTGCATATCCTGAGAAATACAGTAGCACTGAGGATCACTGATGGATATATTTTTAAGAGCATTTCCATTACATCTATTATTTGTATGGTGTTAGAATTTTGTTTTATCCTATATTTTGTAATGCTATGTTTATTTATGTAAATGTACACCAGATACATTTACTGATACATGGCCTAGGGCAAAAGAAACAAAGGAAAAAATACAAATGGGACATCAAAATGAAAAGCTTCTGAACAGCAAAAGAAAACAGCATCAAGATGAAAAGGGAACCCACTGTATGGGAGAACATATTTGACAATGATACATCTGATAAGGGGTTAATTTCCAAAATATATAAAGTACTCATACAACTGAACAAAAGGGAGACAAACAGTCCAATTAAAAAAAAAAAAAAATGGGCAGAAGACCTGAATAGACGCTTCTCCAAAGAGTACATACAAATTTCCAAGAGACACATGAAAAAATGCTCAACATTACTAATCATCCAAGAGATACAAATGAAATGACAATGAGGTACCACCTTACATCTGCCAGAATGGCTACCATCAATAAATCAACAAACAACAAGTGCTGGAGAGCATGTGGAATAAAAGGAACCCTAGTACACTGTTAGTGGGAATGCAGACTGGTAGCCACTAAGGAAAACAGTATGGAGTTTCCTCAAAAAATTAAAAATGGAACTATCATTTGACCCAGGAATATATCCTAAGAAGCCTGAAACACCAATCAAAGAATATATGCATCCCATGTTCATAGCAGCACAATTTACAATAGCTAAGATCTGAAAACAGCCCAAATGCCCATCAGCAGGTGAGTGGATAAAAAAGCTGTGGTATATCTACACAATGGAATACTATGCAGCCGTAAAAAAGGAAGGATCTATTACCCTCTGCGACAACATGGAGAGACCTGGAAATCATTATGCTAAGCAAAATAAGACAATCAGAGAAAGACAAATATTATATGGTTTCACTTATATGTGGAATGTAATGAACAAAATAAACTGACAAGCAAAATAGATCCAGAGGCATGAAAGCATGCAACAGAATGATGAGTCTCAGAGGGGCAGGGGAAGGGGAGAAAGCAGGAGGAGATTAACCGAAGAACTTGTATGCTTATATGCATAACACATGGACACAGACAATAGTGTGGTGAAGGTCTGGGAAGGGCTGGGAGTGGGGAGGAGGAGGTCAATGGGGATTGGGGAAGGGGACATCTGTAACAGTTTTAACAACAAAGATAAATTAAAAATAAAATAAAATCAATGCACACCTGATAATCATGCATCTTTATAAATGTCCATACATACATACACACACAGAGTCTTATATCATCTTTTTGTCTGTCTCAAACACTACACTATGATTTTTTTTACAGGCTGGAAATGAACTGTATTCAACACTTTATCCATCATTTAGGTAATTGCCATACTTTGAGTGAAAGGTTGTGGCACATTGACAAGGTGGTAAATGTAGAGACTGTGAGAGCATCTGGACTTTGTAAACATTGAAATCTAGAGATGACAGAATTTGCTGATGAAATTGATGTATGGTGTAAGATAATGTCAGCTTTGGCTTTCATAATTGGTAGAATGAGTTTGTCATTTACTAAGCTAAGAATGATAGGAAAATAGATACTTAAATAATTTTGCTGATAACATTTATGAATATACTATCAACAACCATCTTTTCTTGCTATACACTTCCTGTAATCCCAAGAAAACCCAAGGAACAGGATAAATAAAGCATATTATAATCATTCAGGTTCTCCAATTCAGCATTGAGTGATCTGGCATTAATCATGTTATCTCTTGCCTAGAAGACAAAGAAGAATTACCCAGCTCTAAATATTTAGTCTGTTCAATCGATCAACACCTATGAAGAAAAAGTCTAATATTTATTAATTCTGCTGATAATGAAGTTGCATAGACAGCTCTAAGAAATAGATTTGATTGGACTAAAAAAGAAACTGACCCGTGTCATACCTGCCAGACCCTGTTAATATAGTGATGTATAGAAATATGATCTAGTTTGTAATGTTAATACAAGCAAATTTATAAATTCTGTGTCAGTGGCCAAATAGCATAGTAAAATAGTTCCTTCCTTGCTATAGATGTGGGTGAAACTGACATAGAGTGCGGAGTGCACCCTTACTACATATACTTTGACTTAAGTGACTTCAACAACCATTCACATTTTCTCTCTTGTAGTCTCCATATCATAACTTAGAATACTGCTGGCCATCGGAATGCCATAAATACAGATTGCCTATTTTGCTCTGTTTTAGATTTTTATATCAGAACATACTTTTGAGCCAGAACCAACTTATTTTTATAATGGTAATGATAAATTTATACTTTATAATTCTATTCACTCATTTTTGCTTACATTTATGAATAAAATCAGTAAAGGGTCAAGTTTATATGTTTAAAACAATTATTCTCACTACAAAATAAATTGATGCATAAAAAAATAGATTCAAACTCAATCTTCTATGAGCATGTTTACCTGGTCTAAGCATTTCTGATTAGACCCATACAATGGAGAAAAGTAAAATTAACATTAAAAAAAGACTTTACACCTAGTAAAAATAGTGAAGGACATTTTCACTTCTAAGAAATAAAACTTTAGAACTATCTCTACATGAGACAAAATAGACTTTATATTCTCTTCTAATATAGATGAATAGTGTATACATTGGCTTATTACAACAGATAAAGAATAAACTATTTCTATGATATATATCCAATATGTTTTGGAATATATTCAGTGTTTCTGAATCATCAATGTATTTATTTGCTTATATTTATGTAGTTTTATATGTATTTTTAAAATAGGTTTGGATGCTGAAGACTATTTATCTAAATAATAAATTGGTATTAAAAAATTAGTTCCAAACTAGTCAGTTTGGCTCAGTGGTTAGAGTGTCAGTCTGCAGACTGAAGGGTCCTGGGTTCGATTCCAACCAAAGGCACATACCTCGGTTGCAGGCTTGATACCCAGCCCTGGTCAGGGCCTGTGTGGGAAGCAACCAATAGATGTGTCTCTCTCACATAGATGTTTCTCTCTCTCCTCCCCTTTCTCTCTCTCTGAAAAGCAATGGAAAAAAATATCCTCAGGTGAGGATTAAAAAAAAAGAAAGATTAGTTCCTAATAATAAAATTAGTACTCTCAAGATAAAGGAAACTTCAAGGAATTCTTAGACTAATATCAAGGGATGTTAAAATCCATTATGGACATTTTTGTAGATTCAGTAAATAGTATTTGTCATATTCATACTTATTTTCAAATTCCTATAGATATTACTTTAATTTTAAAAATATAAATTTATTTTAAAATATTATCATGATAGTTTTTGATTATTACACGTTTTCCTGATCAGAGTTTACTAAAAGTATCACTACTACTTTGTGAATATATACAAAACATTGACATTAAAAACCACATCTTTCAGACTGAAAAAGTTTAGGTACTAATTACTCCATCTTAATGAAGTAACTGTTCTTAACTGATGAAATCTAATCTTCTGCCCTTTTGTCTGTAGTTAGTGGATAAAGATTGAAAACATCTGGTTGTGATCAAATATTCATAATCCTCTCATTTAAAGTTACATGAGTCAGACTTTTTTTTTTTTTTAACATGTTTGGAAAGAACTAAATATGCACTAAGAAAAAGTAGACAGAAGGTCATGCTAACCCTAGATAGTTTTTATTTTTTTTCAAGCTTCTTCAGAAATACCAGCGCCCTATCATAGTTCTTTATCCTTATTGTACTTGAAAGATGCTGGTATTTTACACTTCAACCTAAATTAGGCTAGCATTGCACCAAATGCTGTATTTAGTTCATTATTAGTGTATAGTTGCCATTTAACACATGTCAAATACAAGTAATTAAAACTATAATGCCCCCAAGTAAAACATTAAAATTTTTGCATTCCAAAGGGCCTCATTAAAACCAGATGGCTAGTTTGGCTTCTAGAAAGACTTGGCTTAAACATAACCACTTCAAATCCATACTGTCTTATTTGCTTACATCACAGAATCACTGACTCAAGAACCTGAAGGGTCCTCCAAAGTTTATCTAACATCTTTCCAAGTAGAGTTTTATGTTAAATATCTTAGAGGGAAGCTGCCTTACATCTCTTACAGATTCGCATGCAAAAATATTCCAAGAAGCCTTCTATCATTAATTTGTATAATATGTCAGTGAGTAAAAAAACAAACAAAAAGGCTTTTCTATTTTATTTGCTAAAATTTCTTCATCACAGACTTAGCCCATTAATTTTTGGCCTCCCTTTTGTGAAATAAAATGAGACTACTTTTAACACTTGTTGAATCAAGCCTCACCTGACATTATCTTCAATATACAGTAAATTTTTATAAGTAAAATTTACAATATAATTTATAAAGCCCACATTTGGCTAATATGCATTTTTACTATGAGCAATTTGTAATTGATTCAATTATTTAACCACTCATTATTGAAAAGAATTTAAGAAAATTAATATCATATTTCTTAAAGTGTATCCATTTTAAAAAAATAGTATATTATATAGATAATAAGCCCCTCATTACAGATATTTTGATGAGTTAATAAGTAAATAATCTTAAGTAGTTTATAAATCAAGCATTGAAAATATTTGTACTGTGTTGAAAATAATCTCATCAGATTAGATCAGTTAGTAAACAGGCTTACAATTTTTCAAACCCTCAATGATTTATCATTTGGCATGTAATCCTAAAAGCTTGCAAACTACACTGCTTAAGCAAGCATTTTTTTTCCTTCCATTTAACAGTGTACCAAAAAATAATCAGTGCATATCCTTTCCTTTCTGCCACTGTATCATAGGTCAACATAACTAAGCAGTTTAAAACACAGTCAACTTTATGACATAACACATCCGAATTTAATGGCACATAAAGGAAAGGACTGTCCTTTGAAGTCCAGGTAAATATTGAATTACATTCTATTTCCTCCCACACCTGTTTGCTCTGGGCACAGTCTATTAGCTGAGCCAGGATGCTGCTGATTATAACTCAAAACATGGACCCAAAAGACTCATTTTGTCATTTTAGCTGAGAACATGAAAACAGCAATATGATGAAGTCATTGGATCATTAGCATGCTTCATATTACATACCATCATTCAGGCAGCATAATATCTATTTCCTCAATACAGCATTTGAAAAATATGATATATTTACTATACAACATTGTTTTTACCTGCTAAACTGCCTTAATACAGTAGAAATTAAATTCACACTCCTAGCACTAAGCTCAGTTTTGATGTTGTTATTGTTTTTACAATGTGAACATTTTATTTTAGTTTTTTATTTTTTGCTTTGCATTATTTTTTATTACAGGAAGTGGGTTAAACCGAGACTATAAGTGAGAATTTTATCACCATTGTCCAGGGAGGTGGGGTACAAATACATCAGATTCATATTAGAAAATACCACTTGATTGGCTTGAAAATGGATCCAAGCACCTTAGTGCCTCTTCCTCCTATGTAGTTTTCTCCCAGCAGCTCTCCAAGACTCCACAAAGACTGATTTATTTTCACCTGCACCCCCAGGCATCTACCTGGTGGCCATTAGGGATTAGTCTGAAGGTCTATACTCTCTGACTTTTCTGTTCACTCAGGCTCGGTTCAAGTTCATCTTGCAAGTGTCCTTTGTGTGAAACTTTATGGCAGTGCCAGTTTTCAGCCAGTATGGCCAAGAGAGCCATGAGGATCAGAACAGCCACGCCTATTTGGATCAAACTCTGCATCCTATAGTCTTTTCTTTTTCCTTATCTTTATTGTTGAGAGTATTACAGATGTTCCCCTTTTTTCCCCCATTACCCCCCTCTACTGGGTTCTCACCCCACCCCAGGCCTTCACTATGCTATTTTCTGTGATCATGGGCAATGCACATATGCATATAAGTTCTCTGGTTAATCTTTTCCCAGCCCCCTACCCCCTTCCCTCCATTTTTAATATCAATATAAGATCCAATCTTCAGTAAAATACAAAATTATGTGTTTAGAGAAGCAGAACATAAATCATTTTCCTCCTGGTGTTTATCTTTCTACCTATGTTATTATGTGGTGCTGAATGCCTGACAAGAGAGCATATTTCTGCTCTACCTGTAACAATCATAACCACTAATTATGAATAATATGGATATCCTATTTTCTTAATTTAACACTTGTCTCCATGAAAAAGCAGTGATATATCTAATAGATTCTTTCTTATTAATTTTAAGTATTTATTAATTATTCAATTATTCAATCTCCTCTTAAACTATGTGTGATTCATAAGCCAAAGACAAACTAGATAGAAAACTATATATCAAGCAACATATAAAGTTCTATATCTACTTACATAAATGTTCATCTTTATGTAATGGAGACATGCATTTTAGTATGTAACAAGCTAAAACCTTTCTCTTTACATAAAAAAAATTGCAGATTTATCATGACATGATTTTCTAAATGACCAGGACACACTGCCAAAATGCACTTGATTCAAGTTGAATCAGAGAGAAGTTTCCATCACTTAATTACTTTGCCTCTCATCAGTGATTTCTTTATTTGATGAGTTCTTCTTCGCTCTGCCATTGCAGATGGTTCTAACGCAGAGGGTACTTAGAGGCTACATGGGCTTCAGAGACTATGTTCTTAGCTCAACTTTTCAGTTCAAATTTTTGTTCTCAGCTCAACTTTTTCTTGGTGTTGGTCATTTGGTTTTGCCATAGGTAAGATTTCTTCATGTAAGAGAAGATCATAATAAAATGTCCGCATGTGGCTCTGAATGGTTTTAGCAAAATTTAATGAACTCATAGGAATGTGCTATTCTCCTCTCTAGCATCTGTATGTTAAATACCAGAAAAAAGAATTTTGGTTGCCATCACTGGGCCAATGATTGTTGTTAACATAGTGGGTAATATAATAAGTCTGAACTAAGTCAGACACTTCTTTGGCTACAGAGAGAAAAGAAAGGTGAGAGGGCAAGCACAAGATTGGTCCCACTGGAGTCACATGCAGTAGACCAGACATGATTCCCCCAAAAAGGATGGAATTGGCAATTAATATATGAAATATGGAAAAACAATGGTTTTAAAATTCTATCTACTTCATTTCACCTCTTAGCTGCTCATGTAACACACACACACACACATATACACATTTCAGCGAATAACTTCACCAAACATAATTATTTCACTCACAATAAAAATGTACTCATCCTCTCCCCAAAGAGCACAACCCAAAGACAAGTTAAGTCATCCTGCTCCAAGACCGCCTCTCTGGGTAAAATACACTTCTCCTAATCAAGTCCAGATGTGAGTCCTCACGATACCACAGCAAAATTATAATTATAAATGTAACCATTCCCATCTTACCCAACAGACAATGTTAGGAAAAACAGAAACAGTATAATAAATATTCATATTTGAAAAGTAGATATGAATAATCTCAAGGTCTACTTTTCTGCTAGTGGCATAAATTCACTTGCTTTGACCCAGTGTGAAGCTCTCCTTGTCCTTTGATCCCCATAGCCACACTCGAGGACATCAGGAACACACTGTCCCTCTAGTCAAGCCTCTGCAACCTGAGCAGTCCATAAGAATAGTAGTAGATTGGGCCTGTAGATTCTTGGGCAATCTCGGGTAGCTAATTTCCAAGCATGGATTTTCCTAACAATGTAATTCTCTCTAAACCCTAGTCATCTATCAGTGGAATAATTCAGGGTAATTCTATTCACTAGGAATAAAAATAAAATCTTGTGTTATTTTTCTTAAAACTATACCTTACCTTGCATTTTCTATCTCTCAATAACTCTGGGAGTTCTGGTCAAGTCCCTATATTCCAGCTTAATGGCTTTTCTCTTGGCCTCCCGCTCAGATAAGTATGAATTTATAGGCAATAATGAGGGAGGCAGAGACATACATTCTAGTCCACACCTCTTGGCTGGATCCCCTGGGATGGTACATATATCTTACAGCATCTGTAATCAGGTAAAAGAGAGAGCAGAAAGTGATATTTTGGAGGGCCCTGGATATTTGGCTCTTCAAGTTCCACCAGGGATTCAGTCTTATTTCCTGATCTGTTTCCCATCTCCCTGATCTGTCTACAACAGCTTAAAGATAGGCAAAAAAGTTTAGCACTTTATACTTCCATGAGAGACATGACTGTCCTGCTGGTGGCCCTAGGATCAAAACTGAATTGCTTTGCAGGCTAAGACTATAGGCTATAATACTCTAGGTCTTAATGACTTTTCTCTTAAAAATAAAAAAGAAATTAAAGAATATTTTAAAGAGGTAATACAGGCACATGGTAGAAAATTTTCAAACAATACCAAAAAACAACATGAGAAGTAATTCGCTCTATACCCTTAACACTCAAATTACAGTTCCCTGACCAGGGCAATCTTTGAAGTCCTATGGGTGTTTCTAAAAATAGTCCATACATATCATAGCATGTGTAGGTCTTTCACATGTGATACTACTGCACATCCACCAGGGTGACTGTAATGTAAATGATCAAAAATGGCAAATGTGACAATAATGGGAAGAAACTTGTTATTTATACACTACTGACTGGAATGTAAATTAGTATATAGGTGCTTTGGAGAATGATTTCTCAGGATCTGCTAAAGCTAAATCTATGTATATTCTATAAATCAATAGTTCAGGTTTCAGGTATAGAGCCAATAGAAATGTGTATATATGTGCAACAAAAGACATACATAAGATTGCTCATAGCAGTGTATTTTTAGTAGTTCTGAATTTTTTTAAAAAAAGCTAAATGCCTATCAAAAGTAGAATAAATAAATGTGTTATATTCTTATAACATTATGTATGGCAATGAGAATGAAAAAAAACTACCACTGTTGACAACAGTGTAGATTAAGATTACAAGCATAATGTTGAATGGAAGAAATTGACATTAAAAAGAATGTCGTGTATGACTCTATTTACATAAAGTACAAAGAAGAGATGAAACTCTATGCTCTTAGAAGTCAAGATAGTGGTTACTCCCAAAGGTTGACTGAAAAGACTGACTGGTATGTGCACTTTCAACTATAGTTGAAAGACAAGATGGTATGGAAGTATTCCACATAATCATGAATAATCATATATTTAATTAACAGTTAAAATGAATAAGGTAGAGTTCTACTTACTAATACAAATATAACACAAAAGAATACTAGGCTTAAAAAGAAAATAGCAAAATAAATACAACATCATAGAATATATAATTCTATTTTACATGTACATATATATTTATAATTCAAAATATCACTGGGATATATATTAAATTGATAAGAGTAGTTATATCTTGGGAGGAATAATATTCTCTTAGTAAGGATTTGAGGTGATATTTTGCCCACTCTCAAAGCTGATTTTTTTTGTATTAATGTTTTTTGTATCATAAGTTTTCAATTATATATGTATGCACACATTACATATCAGATAAATATCCTATTAAAAATAAATTAGCAAAGGAGTGCAAGCAAGTCAGTGTCCATTAATGGATGAATGAATAAGTAAAATGTGTTATATACATATAATGGAATATTAGCCAACCTTAAAAAGGAAAGATATACTTGAGGACATTACACTAAGTGAAATCAGTGGAAAAAATTATAAATACTGTATGATTCCCCTTATATGATGTATCTAAAGTAGTCCAACTTACAGAAACAGAAGGTAGAATGGTGGTTGCCAGAGGTTAGAAGGAGAGAGTGAAAGGGGAGTTCTTTAATGGGTAGAGAGTTTCAGATTCACAAGATGAAAAGTTTTAGAAATCTGTTTCTCAACAATTGAATGTACTTAACACTTTGACCTGTACATTCAAATATGATTAAGATGGTAAGTTTTATCTTATGTACTTTTTACCACAATTAAGAAAGTGAAATTAAACAAGCTAAGTCCCAGAATAAGAAAACAATGCTAGAGCTATATATGAATTCTAAACTTTGTTCTATTCCTTTAACAACATGTCTTAATACGCATTCACTTTAGTTTTTATTGGGCTGCCTCAACTTTTTTAAGTGGTTGCAGGATATGATGTATACAAGTATGACTAATTCCAAGTCAGCTCTTCTACTGATGGCAGAGACTCCTGATCATTATTAGTAGCCATGTAAATGGGGGGGGGTGGGAAATCTAACAGAAAATAATTTTGTATTCTGTATCAAATAAAAATTTGTATTTTCTCAGACCCACTTATTTCACTTCCGGGAACATATGCTACAGACACACATGCACATGTGTGCCAAGATGTATGTACAAGGGCATTCATTGTGGCATATGTATAATGGCAGGTTCTTCTCCTAAATAAAAGGAGCAAGACTATATACATTAAGTTCAACTGAAGAAACTAATAACCTGCCAATATTTCTCATTGTAATGTAATCTAAGTCCCTTAAAGAATAGTTCCCTGTTTTATTTTCCTCCTCAGTTTCCTTGGCAGGTTAGGCATTCAATACATTTTCTTCTGGCAACTTTGCTCCAATCTAAGGAAAACAGAGAATTATAGGTATGTTTTATTTATGAGAACTCTAGATTGAAGGTTCATATATAAATTGACAACCACTTCCTAGTTCAATTCATTTCCATAGGTCTCAATTCCTCATCAGAGAAATGAGGAAAATTTTGTTAATTAGTTCAAGGGATTTGATCTCTCAGTTCTAGTGCCATAGCTTGTTCTAGAAGGCTCAGGCCAAATTACTTTTCAGTAGCAATGAAGATTGACTTAAGGAAAGAGGTTGGGAAATTGTGTTAATCTTGCATTTGTTATTGCCCTACAATCTTCACAGTAAGAGAAATAGAAAATAATTATAGTATAGAATAATTGGATCATAAAATCATGAATATATATATATATATATATATATATATATATATATATATTTTTTTTTTTTTTTTTTTTTTTTTCTATACCAAAGACTGTGTTTGGCCTTTTACATGAATTATCTCAAAACACTTAACTTTACAGGAAGGGTCCACATTTTTAAATAATGAGATTAGGATTCAGAGAGTTAAAGTGAGTTATCTAAGAACACACAGCTACAGAAAGTAGCTAAAATACAAGTCCAGATCTCCCTGATTCTGGGTTCTTTCACCATTATGTCATGTTGCTTTAGAAAAAGATAAGGCTCTACAGTTTCTAATTATATCTTCTTACATAATATCTAATCTTGAAGTAAACTTCTGATGGTTTCCTATGCTAGTGAGAGAAAAACTCATTGACATAGTGTCTTTCAATAAGAAACTTAAAACTTAATTTAAAAGTTGAAATATATTTAGAATTCTAACTTAGTTGAAACTATACATTAGAAACTGTATGACCCAACCTCCGGTCACAGAGATCACGTAAAGTTGAACTTTGAGTCAAACATGTTTGCTTACCCAATTTGGTATATGTTAAGTGGCATGTAGCTCCCATAAATATAGAGATTGCAAAAGGTCTTCACCACATCAGAGTTTGGGTAACACTTCATTTCACCAAACATAAATATAATATAACTGCTCTATTCTATATTTATGGGGCAGGTGTTGACCATATAATAATAAGCTTACTAAAGTAATGTCAACTGGCAAAGTATATCCCATAAACAATATTGGTAAATACAGTAGGTTCATGAGGAAAATGCACTGTGTATTTCTGTTTTGAAAAGAGAGGGAAGGTTACAGCCCATAGCAATTACTTTGAGGTTTTTTGCTTCACAAAAGGTGGCTTCCAATTTCATTACCACAACTCTGGAGAATGCAATCAGTGTGGCCCACCTTCAAACTCTCCCTGCCAATCAGAGCAGAGCATCCTGCTGTGGGAGTGGAGTAGTTAGAGTTTAATGCTGCAGCTTTCAGGAAAAGAGTGAACTAGCACAATGATTGCAGCCATTGCAAAAATGGTCTTCTCATGACAAGATGTGGTAGCCGTGAGTTGTCATTGATGCTCCTTAGCTGGAAAATAACCCTTTCTGAAAGGGAACTTTTTAACTTAAATGGAACTGAGGCATTTTTCCCTAAGTACATCAATTCAAATCAACAAACACTTATTGTTCATGTAATATGCACAAGTTGCTGTGTTACTTTTTTCAAAACAATAATATATAGCATCACTATAATATATAACATCGCCATTTACTTTTTAAACATTTTAAAACATTTTTGTCACAAATTCTGCTTAATAAGTTAATTTTAAGCAAACTAATCAGATTCAGTTCTGATTTTGACCTGTTAATAACTTTATTAATTGTGTTATAATTACACCCTTGCACTCTACTGAAGCATTGTTTTACACAAAACCTAACAGGATTTAGAAGACTGATTTTTGTTCATTTACTCATTTAACTGTTATTGAGTACTAAAATGTCCTATGTATAATGTATGACTGAGGTGATTGAGCACTACATTAGGGTTTGCCAGAGAAAGAGCACCAAAGGCAGATGTATATTATATATATCTCTGTATATCTTTTATGTATCTTATATGCTTTTATATATGTAAGAGGACAATTATTATTGAAATTGGCTCACACAATTACAGAGGCTGAGAAGTCCAATGATCTACCATCTGCAAGACAGAAAACCAGGAGAGCAGATGGTGTAATTCAATCTGAGCCTGAAGGTCTGAGAACCAGGGAAGCTGGTGTAGTCTGAGGCCAAAGCTCAAGAACCATGGAGGGGAGCAATGCTATAAGTCCAAGTCCAAGTTCAAAGACCTGAAAGACAGGAGCTCCAATGTCTGAAGGAAGGAGAATATGAATGTCCCAGCTGAAATAGGGAGAAAATTTGCCTTTTCTCTACCTTTTTGCAGTATTCCGAGCCCTCAAAGGATTGGATGATGCCACACACACTGGTGAAGGCCCTACCCTCCACTCAGTCTACCAGTTCAAATGCTAATCTTTTCTGGAATCAGCTTCACAGACATACCCAGAAATTATATGTTACCAGCCATCTATGCATCCCTTAACTAAATCAAGTTGAAAAATTAACCATATAAGTACCAACAAATATTCCACATGTAACAGAAATAAACAAAATAAATGGTAAAATGAAATGACTGTTGTAATAAATGTATGTAGGTGTTAGAATTTCAAAGGAAGAAACATAATTCTAACATGAACAAGAGATGATGATGTTTACAATCATTATTCGAATTACTGATACTTGATTGCCTTTAAGGAATTTCTACTCAATAATTTTCTTCTTATTTTGATGTAGGTCAGCACACCTGCTCAAATTACTATAGGTAGATATTTGTGGGCTTTGTTCTACTTATATGCAGATATATAGATTTAAATGTAGTGTAAAGATTTGACTAGATAAATGTATTTATTCAATTCTGTAAGGTTGAAAGATGACCCTAATAGAAAAATCTTCTTAACGTAAATTTTTTAAAATTCTTTATGGCTACAAAGTAGTTGCATTTTATCTTTATTAAAAATATGCATTATATGACTTAGAGTTTCTGAAATTAATACAGGCATATCTCAGAAGTATTGCAGGTTCAGTTCCAGACTACCACAATAAAGCAAGTCATAATCTGTTGATGGTAGAGGGTCTTGCCTGCAGTTTATAAAAAACACAACATCTGTGAAGCGCAATAAAGTGAGGTATGCCTATATATGAAAATATCATATAGTTTAGAGTATCTTTACAGAATGATAAAAGAAACTCAACACAAACACCAAAACCTACTTTTATCATGTGCACTAAAAAAGAAAAAAAAAGTTAACTGACAAGCCAAGGTCACTTACCTTCCCAGGGGAAAGAAAAAAAAACAAAACAAGGTATTTGATGGTTGTTTTTCCATCTTTTGTGATAAGGCTGTGACAATTTATGAGAACAGCTGTGCGTAGAAGTTAAGAGAATATTTCTTCCTGTTTCTTTTGGTAACATGAGTGACTTTGCCTATTTTTCCTTATAGATATTGATATGAAGGAAGTATTTGTTTAGTCCAAATATCTTATGCTACCTGAAAAAAATGCATTATTTTTATGCATTTGAAGCCATGAATTTAAATAATTTCAAATGTATGCATGACACTGGTATAATATTATGATAAACAATTTGGGTCAGATCATGTATAGAATCATCTGAGGATGTCCAAAGACCAATATAACATCTTAAAATTCCACTTTTATTGTAACCCATGCAATTCTGTGGCCATGTCTTCTACTTAACTGTGCTGTTTCTCAGATAATTATAAAGTCAGACTTTGGGTTATTCATATTTTTAATAGATTTTATCCTGTTGTTCTATTGAGTACAATCCTGATAATAAAAAGGTAATAAATCTCAAGGTAGTTAGTTAAGGGTATAATAAAGATGTTGATATTGAGTGTTATTCTTTATATAAAACTATTGTTGAGAATATAGGTAAGTTGTAGCTATTCTTTGGTTTAACAACAATGATAATTTAAATAAACCTTGAGATCTGTTAATGAGAGGCACAGTACTCAGGGGAGCCATTAGGAATGCCATATATACAGCAGTATACATAGCCATATATGTATATATATCAGTCTCCCTCATTTCCTGTAAACATTGCAGCTGATGGTGTTTTTCATGAGTTGTGATGTTTAGGAACAGTATAATGCATAGTCTGTTGTCAAGTTTTCACTTGGACCAAAATCAAAATCTATGGGAATAGACATTCCTGGTTACACAAGATGCAGAGTCAGCCAAACAAAATCATGATGACATATCCTTTAATTTGCCATGTAACCCATTGAACTTTTCTAGGAATACAATAAAATCCATCTAGGCAAACTTTGTTTACAGGTAGAATAACTGCTTCAAGTAGTTTCCTCCCTTCAATGTAGCATTTGCATGCATGCTTATAATAAACATTCATTTACTAGTTTATTTGAACTGTCAGAGGATTCAGTGAAATCCTGTTGAGCGTAATGACTGGGTTTGCCCTTCTCACATATTTAAGGAATGTTTTAAGTTCAAGAAGGGGGAACCAACTCACAGAAGATTACTACAGTAAGTTTTTCCAATAGTGTTTATTCTGAGCAGACAGTCAGGGTACTTGAATAAAATGAGTCTGACTAGACTTAAATGCCACAGTAGTGGGCAATGGAAGTTGTTTTTAGAATACTTAAAGCATGGAGACAGATGACTCTTTATTTTCTGAGTTAACTTGCTTTAGTGACATGAAAGGAAACTGTGGGATTGGTGACTAACACAAGTGGGAAGAGTGGAAAGGTTAGAGAAAACCAAAATAGAGTTGGTGTTTAAGACATTTCCTTAATTGTTGCTTCTTGACTTAACTCCCCCTTCTCCTTTCCATCACACATCTTTGGGTTGCTTTGAGCTTAGCTTTGAAACATTTACTACAGCAATAATTATTTTATATGTAGCATTCATAAATTTGGAGGGTCTGATTTGGGGGACCTTTAATATCTATTTTTAAGTTAATGTGAATCATTTACTGTAACAATTGGAAATATTAATGTAAGGATCTATTAGAAACCAAACATAGTATGTTAACAAAATATAAAATCAGAAGCATATTTTTCAGGGGTTCAAATTTGTGAATTTTAATTGGAAGAGTTACTTTTACAATAGACTTCTGTGATCTATTCAGCTATTTCTTTAAAGCTGCATGGAAAAATGTTCAAGAAAGCTGACAACTCAAGAATGCTCTTGATTACATTACTTTCCTAGGTTCCCCTTTTACCATATTATCTTGGACTCCTCTACTGGACATTTATTTTTATTTAAACTTCCTTACATATTTTTCTAACCTATAAATGTTGGGTTTCTTCAGATTTTATGTCTTGGCCCTTTTATCACTCTCCACCAGTTATATCTGATAGAACTTTCTGTAATAATGAACATTTTCTATAAGCTGCCCTGTCTAATATGGTAGCCTCTTTTCATGCAGCTAGTGATCACTCATTTGAGATATTGTTAAGAGAATATGAAAGGTTATGAAAGAAATATCCCTCTCTGATTATGTTACCCAATATCAGCATTAACTCCTCCATATAGTCCTTTACTCTCTCTCCTTTCTTTTTCTTCTTTATTTTTTCTCCCAACTCACCTCCTTTGGAGATCTACCTTATTTTCAAAGATTGATCTATCATTTATTACTGATGATTTCCAAGTCTCCAGGTCACTACACATTCAGTGACTTATTTACTATATATTTATTAAGCAATTAGTAGGTTTTAGTCACTATACAGGCATGATTTAAAAGAGAAGATTGATATTGAAGAAATAATTACAACTGTGATGACTGTTTACCTACTGGAATTTTTTGTGAGAGTATCCCACAAATACATATAGTCCTGTATGGTCATTTATGAGTAGTTTAAGGATTTTAGAGAATTGTCATTTTCCTAAAGCTAAAGAATATACCTACTTGACATAGGATTCTTTTGTACTGGGAATATCACATGAAGAGGTAAAAACACTGGCAATAGTAATAATGAAATCACCTTTACCTAAAGCTAAATATTAAGTATTGTGGTATGTTAATGTAATTTTTGTGCATTATGTAGCTGGGCTTGTTCCTTTTAGAGGCAGTGTGGGGAGGGACAAGAAGAGCGTGAAATACGTCTTGGCTCTCTGAAAGGACAGGGTGCAAAGTATTTGGAGTGCGCTCATGTGGCTGTTGTGCTGTAGTTTGATTGCTTAATGAGGGAGTTTGGGTACAATTTGGGGAGAGCAGAAATACTGCCCATAGAATTTGAGTTGCAAAACAGAAAGAACTGCTTCCTCCCCCACCACTAACCTTATATTTTTCAAAATTTCTAAAGAGAATTGAAAAAGTGTACTACAGTGAAAATTGTAAACCTTCACCTAGATTCATGAAGTGTTTGCCATTTAAAATATTGCAGGCATAATAATTCTTTATGAATATGTTAGCATCCAGCATCTATAAATAAAAACATTCTTCTGTATAACTACAATATCATTATTAGATCTAGAATTATTCATAAGATAAATGAGTATACGGTATACAATCATATATCCCCAATTATCTCAGAACTCTTTTATAGTTTTTTTTTGGCTGATATAGACCCTAATTAAATTTCATGCATTGCATTTGATTGCTATGGCTATTTAGTCCATTTGAATCTAGAATCATTTTCTTTAGACATTCCTGTTGTTGTGTTATCTTATTTTTCATTACTTTGCTGCCTTTTGTTTGTTTCTATTTTGTTTTGAAGATTCTAGGCCATTAGTGTTGTAGAAAGTTCCATTTTCTGAATTGGCCTTATTTTATTTCCTCATAAGTACATTTAGGTAAAAATGTGTTTAACAATAATAGCACATAGGAAATGCTGTGTACTTCCTACAGCATTACATCAGGAGGTGCATAATACCAGGTCCCCCCACTATTAGTGGTGTGATACCACTTGAACATGTGCTTATGGGTAGTAATTGTCTTGTCTCTTTATTGTAATTTTTTCACTTGTAATGAATTACTAACCTATGGGGCGATAATTTACAACCATGCAAAAATTCTCTTCCCCAGCAGTCTTTATGGTAATGGTTCCAGCACCAATACATAGTAATATCCTAAATCAGTTATTACACTAGGAGCTAAAAACTGGTTAGTTCTCTAATTTTATCATTGATTCTACACTTATTATCTGTAAAAAGAGACCTTTTCTTTTTTTCTTTAGTTTTTCTATGTTTTCGGAATCATCTTTTTAAAAGAGAAATTATAATCTATGTCATTATTCTGTTAGATTTTCAAGTTAACCAAAATACTGGGAGCCCCTTTGGGCCAGTGCTGCAGCCTTTCTTTTTTTAATGTTTCTTTTGGTGTTTCAGCACTTCTTTGCTTGGCATAAGAGATATTCAATTCTTTTAATCAACAATGGTCTTTAGAAACATGATTTCTACACTCAATTTTTCATTGCTGCTAAGTTAACATTGGCCCTAGACCTTTCCAGTTGATGGACACAGGATATGTCCTTTGATATTTTTAGTCAGGAGTTCAAGCTAATATTTCTAATAAAAATTTAACAATAATAAATATTTTTATCTATTTTATTTTATAGTGGTACCACATTCTCTTTCTGTGAAAATATTTTAATAACGTTAACATATTTATTTACTCTCCTCTACAATATACATAAAATAACATAGAAGGTGTGCCAACTATCACTACCAATAATAAAAAAACCTACTTAATAAATAGCTCTAGATCTTTATGTTCTAATTTTTTAAATTTATCTTTATTGTTGAAAATATTACAGGTATCCCCCTTTTTTCCACATTGATCCCCTCCACCTTGCATCAGCCCCACCCCCAGGCCTTTACCACACTATTGGCTGTGTCCATGGGTTATGCATATGTGCATATAAATTCTTTGATTAATCTCTCCCCACCCCCCTACCCCCCCACCCCTTCCTTCCCACTGAGATCCCTCAGTCTGTTCCATGCTTCTGTGTCTCTGGATCTATTTTGTTTCTCAGTCTATTTTGTTTATTAGATTCTACATATGAGTGAGATCACATAAAACTGAATCAGGAAGGACCAGAAAACCTGAATAAGCTAATAACAACTGGTGAAATCCAAGCAGCAATAAAAAATCTCCGTTGGTTATGAGGGTGCTCTCCAGCTAGTCTTCAGTTGCAATTGATTATTCGAGTTTTTACTATATTTTATTGTTTTAATTCCAGTTTGGCCCCAGGAGAGTGTCAGTGTAGCTTCCACTCAGCCTGCCGCCATCTTTAACCTATCTAACTCTTTTAATACTTGAAATAGATCTTACCAAGATTGAACATTCAGAGTACTGTGTTCAAAAGTTACTTAAATCATTTTTATTGTAAGATTATCTTTTTAAATTAAAATATAGTTAGCTCATTTTTTCTAATTTGATTTAATTTTGCAGTTTGCCTTCTTTCACTTTTGATATTATTTTTCTTGATATGTAAACAATTAACTGTTAAAAATTTTACTAAAGGAAATCTTGCTCCCTGTATATCCAGCTCCCTCTTTTTCTTCCCATCCACTATAAATAAACATTTTCATTAGCTTCTGGTTTATCCTTTCCCTGGTGGTTTTGGGGGAAAAATGCATTATTTTTTTGCACAATGGCAGCATAAAGTTATTAAATGTACCCATGTCAAACCTTGCTTTTACCCATAAAAAGATCTCTTAGATATCATTTCATCAATTCATGAAAATTTTCCTCATTCTTTCTAATGGTTACTTTTTACTTATTTTTGTAGTTATGCTATAATTTATTCAACCAGTCTGTTCTGAATGAACTTTTAGGTTTCTAATCTTAGCTATTCCAGATAGCAAGTGACCTTTGAATACATTGTTTTGTATTTTGGAAGGCTTATCTTCAGGGAGAATTCCCAAAAGTGAAATTTCCAGGTCAAAGGGTAAATATGGGTTTTGTTGGATATTGCTAAATTTTCCTCCGTAGGGCTTGCCCCTTTTGCAACATGTGAGAGTCCCTCATTTCAAAAATGTCCAGCTGCAGAGTATGTTATCAAGCTTTTGAAAATTTCCAGTCCAATAAGTGAGAAATTGTAAGTTCAGTATTATTTAACTTGGCATTTTTATTAAAGGTAAAGTAGTAGAGGTTTTCATGTTTTACAATATTTTTCTGTATGAATTATATTCATATGTTTTGCCCATTTTCTATATACATTTTATCTTTTACTTCTTAATATTTGGAGTCTTTTCTGTATTAGAGAGATTAGCTAGAATGTACGTTTGTGTGACATTATGTAAAGTTTTTGCTGTTTCTGACCCAAGTGATACAAAAGTTCTTGTTACTAGGGCATACTGTTTACCTGCCCCACTATAGGGCAACTAATCATCTTTTCAGATTCAACATAAGATTTGTGTCCTGGATGAAGACTTTTCTGAGTTCTTCCTCTGCTTTTTCCCTAAGAAGTGAGCAATATTTCCTTCCCTCCACCAGTTAGGAATAAAAGGATAAAAGGGGAAGAAATGACATAAAATTCTTGTGAAGATTTGGAGATGAAACCTCTCTAATAGAATGTAGAGTTAGAGAAATGGTGCAGAAGAAATGATTGGCATCTAAAAATGAGGACCTAGATGGAGACTAATGACCACCATACTCCTTGTTTCCCATGTCATTATGGCCTCTGGCTGGAACACATTGCTGAATGGCTTTCAAGACCAACTTTCTTTTTTTTCGATCCTCACCCAAGGATATGTTTATTGATTTTAGAGAAAGAGGAAGGGAGAGAGAGAAACATTGATCAGTTGCCTCCTGTACATGCCACAACCGGTGATCGAACCCACAACTTAAGCATGTTCTCTAACCAGAATGGAACCTACGGCCTTTTGGTTTATGGGACGATGCTCCAACCAATTAAGCCACACCCACCAGGGCAAGACCAACATCCTTGCACATACCAAAGTTCCTGTCTGAAAGAAGTAATAGGAGGAAATGACAGACTGAAAACTGTGTAAAACTTATAATTTTAGGACATGATGATTGATTGTTTTGGACAAAGATTTGAAAAAATCCAGGAAATGATGTCTCTACCATGGCACACATCAAAATCCCTCAGAAAGCTTTTTCAAAGTTAACTTTCCAAGGCCCCACCCCAGCTCAAGTGAATCAAGCTCTGTGACTGTGTCCAGGCTGCTGGCATAGATGCACTTGTGGAAAGATGGGGATATTGAGCATGATGTGTGAAATGGTACCCCTATATGTTCTTATAATAAAGATCTTTCATATAGGTTTATTGGCTTTTCAAGCTTATTCATTTTTTATTGTATTTTTAAATTTTTTATCATTGCTCTTTTTAAAGGATTCTTTGTACTTTCTGATGATAAGCCTTTGCCAGCTATGTGTAGGACAGATAACTTTCTCAGGTTATAACTTCTCTTTATATTATGTTTAATGCATCTCTTAAAGTATTATTTTTTTACTTAACACTGTTAAATGTATCAATCTTTACCTTCTTTTGGACATCTTCAAGCAATTTCTCTGACCTAAGTTATAATCCCTATTGTTTTCTAAAAGTTGTTTAAACTTTATAGTTTTGCCTTTCACATTTTAGTTTTGAATATCCACTTAGAAGTATTTGTTTATTATTGCAAAGTAGAAATCTCATTTTATTTTTTCCATATATGTGTGTGTGTACACGTGTATGGATGTGTATATATGCATGTGTATGTGTGTGTATGTATAATCAGACTACTATCTCATAAGTCTGTCTGTGAAAAAAAGAAGAGACACTGGAGAAGGCAGGTCAGGAAGTGAATGAAAGCTTTCAGCACACACTTGCAAAACAAGTTCTAGGAACAAGGCTGGCTTCATGCAACTGCACAGAGCCCCATGCCTAGAAGAGCCTAAATTTAAGTTAATGCTCTGCTCTTGCCATATTGAAATTTTTAATAATTTTTGAACACAGACTCCTCTTTAATTTTGTACTAGGCGTACTAGGTTCTACAATTTATATCTAGGGCACATCGGCAACATATGTCATTAGCCTGCCCTTGCCATTTTCTGGTTTTAATTGGTTTAGGTCTTATGATTTAAGGATATTCAGCTGCTCTTCTATTTGAGGATAGATTCTACTTCTTGTTTTTCCCTCTAATATTAAAAACTTTCAGCTGGTTCTCCAGATAAAAGGATCAATAATTTCACATGTTGGCTTTAATGAAAGATAACATATTACCCTGTGATTATTCTAATATAAAAAAGTGATTTAAAACAATCAAAACTAAATTTGCTTATCAAAGAGGTAATAGAGAAAGGATGTGTGGTGACTATCAAATGTGAAGATTATTGTCACTTAAGTATTGCCTCAGCCCACACTGACTGAACTTCTTTCCTCCCTACTGAAATCCACCAATTAGAAATATAATTGATTTTATAGTCTTCTAAAACACTAAACCCTCCAGCAGAGACCTATGACCCTGTAGTTTCCTTCTGATCTTCGACTAGCTGAAATCAGTAAGCACTGGGAATTCAGGTTGGTGAGAAGGAAAGGAGAAAGTAAGGGAGGGTGATTTAGATCCCAAGAGAAGGACACACCCAAGTCAGATATCACAGTGAGATTCTTTAGACAATGTGAATGCATCCCCATCTTATAGGTAATAGCCCTGTAAGTTATGGTGAAAAGCCGATGATTTCAAAAATCTACCCCACTTAAATTGGATATGCCTGGCAAGGTTGGATATCTTTGGTTTGAAAGTAACTGTACTTCATTCCTCATAAAGGTAGAAGTAGATAAGTGAGTAGAATGATAGACTGAAAAACCTGGTATGGGAAGCACAAGGGAGAGTAGAAGCTGGGGATGCTCAGAGCTGTGAGGGTGTCTAAGTTTGAACAGACACACTAGAGGCAGAAAGGCAAGAAAGAGCTGCCTTCACTGAGTCACAGGTCTGGGAAGTAGGAGGAGATAGGGCTTCAGATTATGTATGAAAGATAACCTGAATTGTTTCTCAACAAGGAAATGCCCTCAGACTTTGTTATTTACTCAATTTAATTGTCCCATATTTTTCTGGAGAAGTGACAATTCGAGGCATTCGAGGGCAGTTAGTTATTAAAATCTTTATTATTTTCTTCTACCAGTAGGGGGACCCCTTTCTTTTTATTCCATTGATTTTATTTTTTTTTTAATTTTTCAATTACAGTTTATATTCAATATTATTCTGTATTAGTTTTAGATGTAGAGCACAGTGGTTAGGCAATCATGTACTTTATAAGTGGCCTCCCCAATATTTCAAGTACCCACCTGGCCTCATACATAGTTATAAAAATATTATTGACTATATTCCCTAGGCTACAAATTACATCCCTGTGACTCTTCAGTAACTACCAATTTGTACTTCTTAATCCCTTCATGTTTTTCACCCCACCACCAAACCCCCTCCCCACTGTCAACCTTCGGTCTGATCTCTGTATCTATGAGTCTGTTTCTATTTTGTTCTTTAGATTCCACATATAAGTGAAATCATATGGCACTTGTCCCTTTCTGACTGGCTTATTTCACTTAGCATAATACCCTCTAGCATAATACCCATTCATTCTGATGCAAAAGTTAAGATTTCATTCTTTTTATGGCTGAGTAGTATTCCATGGCGCACATGTACCATAGTTTTTATCCAGTCATCTATTGATGGGCACTTGGGCTGCTTCCATATCTTGGCTATTGTAAATAATGCTGCAATGAACATGGGGGTGCATACATTCTTTCTGATTGGTGTTTTGGGTTTCTTTGGATATATTCCCAGAGTGGAATTGCTGGGTCATAAGGTAATGCCATTTTAAATTTTTTGAGGAAACTCCACATCATTTTCCATAGTTTTTGCACCAGCCTGCATTCTCACTGACAGCGTGCTAGGTTCCCTTTCTCCACACCCTCCCCAACACTTGTTTGTTGATTTACTGATGATGGCCATTCTGACAGGTGTGAGGTGGCATATCACCGTGGTTTTAACTTGCATTTCTCTGGTGATTAGTGATGCTGAGCAACTTTTCATATAACTATTGGCCATCTGTAGGCCTTAATTCTTTATAAAATTTGGATATTAACCCATACCAGATGTATCATTGGAGAATATTTTTTGCCATTCAGTAGGTTGCCTTTTTATTCTGTTCATGGTTTCCCTTGCTGTGTGAAACCTTTTAGTTTCATGTAGGGACCCATTTCTTAACATAGTATTTTTTCATTTCTCCTTTTTTGGAAGTCAATTTTGCTATTCATGCATGATCCCAGGCATTCTAAATTATTCCTGTTGATGTTTGGGGCCCCACAAAAAGACTGTGCTAGTAAGAAGTGGTGCGAGAGCAAGCCAGTGAGGCAGAGTCAACAGGGATAGAACAATGAAGCTAGAAAACTGAAAAGTAGCTGGAAGTAGGATACACATTTGTAGGGGAGTTGGTGGGGGGCAGAATGACAAGACATAGTACTTTACAAAAATGAAATAAACTGAAAATCTATTCAGGACTCATAGTGGCAAACAAGAAATCACAGAAAAGAAGATCCGAAGGTAGAAGACTCAATGGATGACTCTGGTCATGGGCTTAAAGTTTGTAGAGAGAGCATCTTCTCTGTTTCAAGGCAAGGTTAAAGCAGTGATGCCTCTTTGCTTGGAAAAGAGCAGAGAAAGATGAGAAGAAAGAATTGCAGCAGTAACATGCATCCTAAGCTGTGAATCATTGTCTTCCTTCTAGTTTAGGACAGAGTTTTTCAATCAGTAGGTCAAAATCCAATAGCAGATTGTGAAATTAATTTAGTAAGTAGTGATGAACATTAAAAAAAATCAAAAAAGGCAATAAGCAAAGAGAAATCATAATAAAAGAGAATGGACTGTAAGAGTGCTAACAAAAAACTTAAAAATAAGAAGAGAATGGAAATAGAATAAATAGAATTGAAAGTATTTGGATGCACTGACTATCAAGAATAAACAACTTATGAAACTGGCTTTAATTTTATATGTATGTCTATAGACACATTGTACTCTGAACAGGAGTAAAATATACTTTAAATAGAGACTAGAGCCCTAACTTGTTTGGCTCAGTGGTTAGAGGGTCTGCCCACAGACTGAAGGGTCCCAGGTTCAATTCCAGCCAAGGGCACATACCTTGGTTGCAGGCTCAATCTGGGCTCTGGTTGGGGTGCACACAGGAGGCAACCAATCGATGTGTCTCTCTCACATTGATGTTTCTTTTTCTCTCTCTCTCCCTTCCACTCTCTCTGAAAAGCAATGGAAAAAATATATCCTCAGGTGAGGATTACAAATATAGAGAGAGTGAGACTAGAGACTTAAGTTTTCTTCTAGCTCTAACATATTTTGATCATTGGATTCTGGGAACAGGCTTATTTCAGGAGACTGGGTGTAGGGTAAAAAAAGGGAAATCAGATGATTTCAAAAACAAACTTTATGTACACAAGATAGAAAAATTGTATTATAGCCACATAGAACTTTGTGTTTACCTTTTAAAAACTTTCAAGCATTGCTTTTACTAATTCTGCTTGTGATATACACTTATGTCAAGGTAGCTTTAAAATCTTTTTGGTTCACTTGTTAAGACAGGAAGTTGGAATGGAGGATATAAGGAAATAAAGAGATAAAGTAAAATTTAAAAGACATTTTATTTAATTCATAATAGAGCACCTACCTATTATATCTACTAACCATAGAATAAAAAATCCAACTTTTCTTACTGCATTCCGACATCCATCAAATTGGACTTCTAAGGGGTAACAAAAGGCTGCTTGCTAAACCAAAACTTTGTGAAAGTAGTAAAACTAAATAAGCTTTTGCTAAAATATTATATACAATTCACGAGCATTTATGTTTTACTATACAAATGTTAATCCTTAACTCAGACACTGTCTCACCGAATGAGGGAATACTGAAGCCTGTTAAAACCCAGACAGTGTGGCTGAACCAGAGAAGTGGGGCAAAGTATAAACAAATCAAATGCTTAACCTTGCAATGAAGACATGTCAACATAAACATAACTGTACTTCTCATTTTCCTCACATATATTATTGGCAACACAGTGAGAGCTGGCTTTGCACTGTGAACTGAACAGAGACATTCATTGCAATTCTGAACATAGCCATTAGATTCTTTCCTAGAATTAATGAATAGTGTGAACATTCATATTTCTATGTTCCTAGGTATCTTCTTTATGCCAGAAAGTGCTAGCCAGGTTTTCTTAAAGATCTACATCTACAATCACACAATGAAAGAAAACTAGAGAACATGTCAATTAGCTTTTGTGGTATAACAAGCTATCACTAAAACTTATTGACTTAAAACAACAAGCACTTATTACTTCACATGATTTTTTTAGATTGCTTAGGCAGTTATTTCTTTCTCAGCAGGCTTGGCCAAGGCTTGAGGGTCTAGAATGGCCTCACTTATATCTCTGACAGTTGCCAAGTTGATTGGTCTGCAGAGTCCTCCTTCAGGAAGGTTTCACATCCTCCAGGACTTCCCTGGACTTCTGCTCTTGGTAGCATCAGGGTTCCAAAAAAGCAACAAGAGACAAAATCTACTGCATAAAGTTTTCCAAGTCTCTGTTTACATCACACTTGCTAATTTTCTGTTGTTCAAAGCAAGTCATACGTGTAAGTCAAGAATCTAGGTATAGAAAATTGACTCTATCTCTTGATGGAAAGTTGCAAGTTGGAAGAGATGTAAAGTTACAAAGCATTTTACATTGATTTTTGTGTGTGGTGTATGATATTGGTCAATTTCATTCTTTTGCCTGTGGATATCCAGTTTTTCCAATACCATTTGTTGAAGGGACTATCCTTCCTCCATGTACTCTTGGCATCCTTGTAGACTGTAAAATATCAATTGACAGTATGTGTGTAGGTTTATTTCTGTTTCATTGTCCTATATGTCTGTCTTTATGCTTGTATCATACTGTTTTGATTACTGTAGTTTTGTAATATATTTTGAAATCATTGTGATTTCTTCTTTTTTTTCAAGACTGCTTTGGCTATTCAGGGTCTTTTGTGGTTCCATATGAATTTTAGTGTTGTGGTTTTTTTTTCCTATTTCTGTAAAATTTTTTATTTCCTATAATAGTATTGAATCTGTAGATCACTTTGGGTAGTATGGACATTTTAACAATATTAAGTTTTAATTCATGAACACATAATGTCTTTCCATTTATTTGTATATTCTTTATTTTCTTTTATTAATATTTTATAGTTTTCAGTGTACAAGCCTTTCACCTCTTTGATTATGACTTGACATTATAAACCTCCTAGAAAAAAACATAGGGGAAATGTTTTTCGATATTGATCTTGGCAATTATTTCTTGGCTATGACACCAGAAGTACTGTCCTCAAGCCCGAAAATGGATGTGAAACTACATCTAACTAAAAAGCTCTGCATAGCAAAGGAAACCACAAAATGAAAAGATAACCTACAGTAAGGGAGAAAATACTTGCAAACACTTATCTGATAAAAGGTTAATCTTCAAAATATAAGGAATACCCACAACTCAATAGCACAAAAATGACAAAATTTAAAAATAGGCAAAGGACTTAAATAGATGTTTCTCCAAAGAAGACATACAAATGGCCTACAGGTATATGAAAAGGTGCTCAACATCACTAAACACCAGGGAAATAAAAATAGAAAATATTGTCTCATACCTGTTAGGACAACTAGTGTCTTTTTTTTAAAAAAAAATGCAAAAGATATCAAGTGTTTGTGAGTATGTGGAAAAATCGAAACCCTTGTACACCATTGGTTAGAAATGTAAATTGGTGCAGCCATTATGGAAAAGAGTGTTGAGATTACTCAAAAAATTAAAAATAGAGCTACCATATGTTCCAACATTCCACTTCTGGGTATATATCCAAAAGAATTGAAATGAGGATGCCAAAGAGATTTGCACTACCTTATCACTTCAGCATGATTACGATATCCAAGATATGAAACAACTGAAAATATCCATGGACAGATGAATATGGTATACATACGACAGAATATTATTCAGCCTTTAAAAGAGGGAAATCCTGCCATATGCAACAATATGGATGAACCTAGATGACATTATGCTAAACTAAATAAGCCAGTCACAATTATGCATGATTCCACTTATATGAGATATTTAAACTACTCAAACTCATTGAAGTAGATAGTGGTGGCAAATGCCAAGGGGTTTGGAGGAAGGAAAAATGAATTGTTCAATGGTTATAAGGTTTCAGTTATGTGAGATGAGTAAGTTCTGGAGAGCTTATGTACAACTTAGTGCCTGTAGTTAACAGTAGCAAATTGTAAAAATACACACTTGTTAAGACCACAGATGCCATGTTAACTGTTTTTAACACAATTTTTTAAAAGTTACATTGCAAAGGTAAATGTATAGAGGGTAAAATATTTTGGTATTTTACCACTGGAATTAGATGGATATAATTTTGGGGGTGAAAGCTAAATAAAAATATAGACTTTATAACAGTATTAAAGAATATATTTCCTGACTCTTTTTTTAATTCCAACCAAAATCTTATATAGAAAGTTTACTGTCACTCCAAAATCAGTCTCTTGATCTGAAGGAAAACAAGAATCAGATTAGAATTTAAGATTCTATACAGCTAATATTATGAAATTCTATCTGATATTTATATTAATATGGTAAAAAACAAGAGCCAGATTAGATTTCTAAGTTTCCATACAGCTAATATTATAACATTCTATATGATATTAATGAAAGAACACTCTTTTCTAGGCCCTAACATCATTTAGAAGTTTAAAGGAATATAGTAGTTTTATGTTCCTTTTTGTTATAACTTTTCTTCAGTGAGAGATAGGCTTCTCCTGACCTCTTGATAGAGATAGAAGCAGCAATAGTTCAAGTCCAAACCTGCAGTCTATTTACTATCTAATCTTTCCTCTGTAGGGATATTTCTATGTTTAGCTCATGCTGGTAGTTCAAATTTTAGTGATGAGTCAGTAAGGTGTTTGATAGTAGGTGGCAGGGGAGAGTGAAGATGGAAGAATGATGCAGAATACCTCTCCTGGCATCTTAAAATCAATTACAGATTCAGGAAGCTCCTTATTTTGCCTGTGAATAAGACCCACCTTGGACTTTACCTCATCAGTATTTGGAAACAAAGCTGAGTTATTTACAAAATGGAAACTAAAGATCTCACAGTGTGAAGCCATGATCATCACTGAGCTCTCTGTTGGTAATGACACAACATATCAAAATCGCCATAATTTAAAATATTGTCATAAAACAAACCTTTATTTTATAGGCAGGCACTAAGCCTAAAGGAAAGAGATCATGCTACAGAAAGAGATCCCTGTTACCTCCATATTAATTTCCAGTGGAGTGCTTTTGACTGTGCATAGTTACAAATATAATTGTGAGACTGGACCTCCTAATACAGCCAAATGATTCAGTGTATAGTGTAGCCATTAACAAAAGCTCAAAATCTGGAGTCATTACACCTGACTTTGAATTCTAGTCTTGCCACTCGCAAACTGGGTCACTCTTTGCAACTAATTATTTAATAATTCTAAGCCTAAACTTTCTAATCAGTAAAATTGCAATAATCAGCAGCAGCGGCATCACCATGGTTTGGGAAATATTAATATATGTCATATAATAGCATATTCTATTAGCTATTATTATTTGTAGTTGTTAATTTTACTCAGAAAGATAATGGAAGAGTTATGCTTCTTATCTCTCACTGAACATAAAAAAAATACAATAACAGCTAACATGCAGAGATCGAATCTCAATGCCAAACATATTTCCACAACACTAAAAAATCACAAATGCGTGTAAAGTTTAAAAGAATTCATAAGACTAATTTCAAAAAGCCAAGTTCTCCAAACTCTTCCAAACCATCCATGTACTTTGATTTCCAGTCATAATGATCTGATAGCTTTTCAGGTGTTTGGTCTTGAGATTGGTGACTAACCCTATTCTTTCTAATATAAAGTTAGACAATCAAGCCAGAGTTTGGAGGATCATTTTCCATACAGTCATTCCAAGTAGTGAAGCAGACACACAAATGAATGCACATATACATGTATAGTCTCGAAATGAATAAAGTATTTTATAAGTTGCCATACTTCCCGTTTATTGTCTGAAATAATTGACCAGGTGTTCAAGGAAGCCAACTTTGAGGTTTTCTAAATTCTTCCCATCCTCTCTAAACCCTTGGGGCAATATTTACCTCAGTGAAAGATCAAATTCTCTCAGAGCACAGGAAGAGAGCTGTTTATTATAAGAAGTAAGTGCCAAGCACACTATTGGAAAAACAGCAAAGGTTATTACACCCTGTTCCCCATGAATGCCTCAGAGTTTTTTGGTGTTGCTGTTAAAGTTTATCTGATTGCATGTAAGAAGACTGTAATGCAGCACTGAACATTTCGCATGAATATAAATATCACAATAAGTAAGAGCCCCCTTTTCTAGATTCACTACCTATTCTGCCTAACCAGGTCAGTCCCAACAAAGGACAAAGTACTGCAGCAGAGAGCTTTCAGAAATAGCACGTTTTCCAAGGCGTGATATCAACCAAGTGTTAGAAGTTCACCTAGCATATCACTTTGCCAATATGCATGGTCAAGAAAAAAGACATATTTTGAAACAGTCTTACTCCCATGCTAATGAAAAAATTTGAAAGCCACAAACGGTTGAAGTAACAAATCTGGAAAACAAAAAACCTTTATATTATGTTTATAAAAGATATTTTTTAAATAAATGGATAAAAGAAAAGTATATTTGCTATACAGAAGCATTTGGTTTTAACTATAACCTTGCATTGATAGCCCTTCAAATCTTAGTTCCCCACAATATTGGCTATCAATTTTAAAAGCATCTCTAACCATGTCATCTGCTCTAAGAAGACATCATTAACTCCTCAAAAAATGCAGTAGAGCCCTGGCTGGTGTTGCTCAGTAGTTAGAGCACCTCATGGGCCTGTGCACCTGAGGGTGGGGTTCCATTCCTGGTTGGGGTTGGTGTCAGAGAAATCGGTTGATGTGTCTCTCTCACACCAATGTGTGTTTTTTTCTCTCTCTCCCCACTGCTCCCTTCTACTCTCTCTGAAAAAGCAACGGAAAAAATATCCTCAGGGAGGGATTAACAACAACAGAAATGCAGTAGAGATCATAATCTTTATTAAAGCTTACTGACTTGTACTTCATTTACTCCTGCTCTAAATTCTCAGTGCTGCTTTGAAGGTAAGGTGATTTTAACACCATTAGGATGATATTAGCTCTTTTTCTCTTGCTTTAAGGTAGGATTATATCAAAATTTCCAAAAGAATGACTTTGAAGTTTATGTTTATAACCCAATAGAAAAATTGAATGCTTCTCCCATAGTAAATTTTGTATAGACTTAATTGGTTTAAGCAAAAATTACCAACTTTTTAAGTAAAGAAGGACAAGCTAATTTTAATGTCATTTTGTCAAAATAAGCTCATTTTTCTATATATAATTATCTATAAAATTATAAAGAATGAAGCTTTTTATACAAGTTACCTTCTTTTACGATAGAAGGTAAATTTGAGAAATTCATCTTTTGGCTATGTTTTAATGTTTTTAAGTTATATCTTTAAAGAAAATAGCTAACATTTTAAAAGATAACTGCAAATGGGTTTATAAACAGCCTATCAGATTGGTTCTTGTAAACAAAATAAAAACTTAAAAAGATGCAGACATTTTGCCTCATACATTAGCTGGTCTCATGATTTCTACTATGTAAATATTTTCAACTACAATCTACTTGATTTTGTCATTAGAAAGACTGAAAAACCTGAATTAATGTTTTTGTGGTTGTGATTCCTATCCATATACAAAATATAAATAAAATTAAAAAATTCAATCCAAATATATATATATATATATATATTTCAACATCTTTCATATGTTTTCCTATAATAGGGTTATAATAAGGCTTCTTAATAAGTGCCTAAATGGTTGTGTTCACATGATTGAATACAGTTAGTAGCATCAGTGCTTAATAATGAACAAGGATAGTGTATCTTTCTAATCCTGGCTTAAGAAATTGGCAAAGAAATTTCTAATGGTGGCCTTAATTTATTATAAATAATTAGCTTATACCTACTCTTAGAATGTATAGTAATAAAAAGGAGCAGAGTGATATTTACAGTTTTGCAACTCAACTGAATTCATTAACATGTAAGAGATTTTGTTTTGGAATTTTTTTCTTCTTGAATATTGAAGTTTTCTTATATCAACTGGACCGTAACTAAACAGCAACATATCAATTAGTTGGGAGAAATATCCTAGAACAAGGGGTGGGAATGTTGTTAAATTTAGTACCTAATCAAAGGGCCTCCTGAGATTGATTAAGTACTTAGCCCCAATTCTTCAGCCCTCTGGGTATTCATCCCTTAGCAATAGCAATAGGACTTTGCAGTTGTTTTATTATGAAGTGTAGTCCATCTCCCCCCTGCCTGGCTCTGGGCTGGTCTTTTGCTTCACTTTGATCCACAGAATGTGGCACCATGGCAGGTATAAGCCTAAGCCTCAAGTGATCTGTATGTCCCTGCTCTCTCCTGGGTTTTTGCCAGTTCTATGTGACCAAGCACAAGCTACCTTTTTTAGAGGATGAGAGCCCATATGGAGAAAAGCTGAAATTTCTCAACCAACAACAAACTATCTCCAGAAATAGAATTGCCTAACCGATCCAGATGCATGAGCGTGCCCACCAAATCGGAGACACTGGCCAGCTGAGCCCAGTATAAGCAGTTGACCCAAAGATTTACAACAAAAATAAATGTTTATTGCTGTATGTCACTGAGAGTTTTAGTAGTCACACAGTATTGTTGTGTAATTGTTCATGGATAGCCCATTTCTAGGTCTTGTTCTGCTGCATTCCTCCAAGTTTCTTCACATTGATCTCTCATCTGAGGAGAGTGAATTAAGTGGAAAAAGCAATACTATGTAGAAAAACAAAAAATCGGGACTAGCCCTCCAAGTCTCCTATGTTATATACATCAACTTAGTTGGAATCCTTTCAGTAAACTTAACTGAAAAACTAAAATATTCTCAATGTAATATATTAGACATATTTGCACTGCAGGGGGGGGGGGAACTAATATGAAATCTAGGATCTGAGAATTTTTTAATTTCTCAAATGCTAGTATTTCCTAAGAACACTTAGATGTAATAAAGTTTCATTTACTTTCTTGCCAACTTTAGAATAATAACTTAGTTTGTTCACATTTTAAAGTAAATGGGAAATATTCTACAAGAAAACAAAAGAGGGTAGAAAAGGAGAAAGAATAAAAGCAAACAATGCATCCAGTCAAATTTGTGATCATTTTAAAAAAATAGAAAAAATATATATATTCACTTTAAAAAATTATGTTAAATTAGACACAAAGCATAATTGGTTTGGCATGTTTCCATTGGAGAGTTCATCTTCCCATTTTTGGTAACAGTCATGTAGTGTTATAGTTAATAGTAAAATAATTTGCAAAGTTTTTTGTTTTGGCTTTTTTTTTTAATCAAATATTCAACAACAGAGCAACCTTTAAGTTTTATGAACCAGCAAAACAAAAAAATTGGAGACAACTCTGGTTTTATTTCTGGTGTCACAGCAAGGGCAATGGGTCACACATTTTTGAATCATATACATTAACTCATTAAAATATTGTTTTGCATAAAACTATTGCTGTGTGAGTTTTTGCTTTTCAAAAGCAAAGACTAGATCTTTGTTTATTGGTACTGAAATTTCATTAAGTATCCCTTTTTAGAAATTGGTGGTCAAGCTGTTTAATTTGCGATCCTAAAGCAGACAATGAGACAGAGACTGGTGCATATAGTTTACTTGGGGAGTGATCTTAGGAAACACAAGTGAGGGAGGAAGGAATGATATAAGTGTAGAAAGAAAGGGAGAAAAGCCGGAAAGGGTATATTAATAAGAGGAATGCTGCTGTGGACAATGGATGCTCCATTCTATTGGCTCCCCTCTGAGAAAGTAGAAAGCATGCCTCCAAATTATCCACCACAACAAATCTGTTAAGGGCTGCCCCTGGGGGTGTGAAGTTTAGCCCAAGTCATTGTTTTGGAGCTGGAGAAAGACTCAGAGAAGCAGACAGATGCAGGTATTTGTAGTGGGGCTTTGTCACCAAGCTGAAAGTTGTTTACCTCAACTGTAAGGGGATACGGAGGAGAGATTTAAGAATGTTCTCCAAAGGTTTGGCCAAAATTTGAACACCCCCAAAATATTTATGTTTGAATCAAAACACAGAATCCATGAAATTGTAGATAATACTGAGCATAAACAAAAGATCTGCATTATTGTGCTAGAAAAACATTCCTGTAAAAATGTCATTTTTTTCTCAATTTTTTGATCAATTCATTCTAGTTCCATGAATATATTTATTTTTCAAAGGTCTTAATCTTTCAGACTCAACTTTTCTTTCCTTCATGTACAAGCTTAATAAGGAATTTTAGCACTTCTTTAACAGTATCTTCAATTGAAACTCTGAGTCAATGACTGAATTATTAATTAATTTAAGCAATGTTTAAAAAATGGTTATCTTGCCCTGGCCAGGTGGCTAAGTTAGTTGGAACGTTGTCCTGCTACACCAAAAGGTTGTGTGTTCAATCCCCAGTTGTGGCGTGTACAGGAGGCAACTGATCAATATTTCTCTCTCTTTCCCTTGCTCTTGCTCTAAAATCAATAAACATATCCTTGAGTGAGAAAAATAAAATAAAGATTATCTTGAGTAGAAAACTAAAGTTAATTTTTTTAAACCAATGACTAAAGAAAAGATATATATATAATATTTATAACTCATTAAACATTAATAGCTAACTCATTGACCTGAGCTGCTTATAGCATGTTAAATTTCCCTTTTTTTTTTTTTTTAAACCAGATCTAGAATACTTAATTTGGCAGATCTGATTGATATGATGTGACTAATTTTTTTAAAAAAAGTATCTTAGAGACTATTGGGGAAATTTGGGCTGTGAGGCACAGCAGGTCTGGAACTACCTGCAGTGACTGGTAGAGACATCTGGTCATGGTCATTTAGCACATTCCAGGTTAAAAGCCTCGAAATCACAGTATCTCAGGATCTTTACCCCCTCTACCTTTTTTGTTTTGTTTTGTTTTTTGTTTGCTTTTAAAAATTTTCTGTAGCAGTTACACTGATGTATTAATATTAAATTTGACTATTCATTTTTATACTTTAGTATTATTACATATACCTTGAATGTTTGTAATGTGCAATAAGAAGTAATCACAAATCTAGAACAGCTACATGTCTTTTGCTTAGCAGTCCTTGGCTTAACTAAAGGAAGTGTATTTTTGTGAATGGACATTACAATTTGGGCCAATATTTTGGAAACAGAGAGTCTAGCCATTGTGTCTCTAAGGCTGCTTGTTTATATGCTTGCACAGTTTATTAGTAAACACAGTTGAGTAACTGAAATTCAAAGCAAATTCTTGAGCAAACAAATTTGACCTTAGTTATCATGACACTGCATTCACCCTCCAGTGAATCTGTCTTTCCTTCTCACCCAGCAAACTGAGCATTAAACTGAGTGACAGTATATTTATTAAGGCCTTTTTACACAGAACAACCATACCCCACTGAAGATTATTCACTGTTGATAAACCTTTGACCTCTGGAAAATCATAAAATTTTGGCTTCTTTGTCATTGCTTCAAATGCAGAGAGGAAGTGTTCAATTAATATTGTCAAGCTATATGATATAGAAAAAAACATATTGTTGACTCAGATTTAAATTATGTCAAAAAAAGAAAAGAAAAAACAGCAGGAAACTGTTTCAAACCAATCTGGACTTTTTCAACTCCAGCTTCCTAGTAGTAAATTCATTTATTTTTTTTAATGTATAAACTGAATGCAGTTGGCAAATCAGTTGCATCCATAACTATTGGCTCAGGAAATATATCTACTTTAACAAATTTCTTTCATATTTTCTCCTGCTCTGTTTCATGTTCAAGTAATAATTCATTTGTACAAGTGGATAAAAACAGCAAGCCTAAAAGGAGACTATATAGTAGGAGGGTGTTTAGGAATCAAAACATTTTAAAACAGTACAGCTGTTCTGATACTGTTATCATGCCAGCTATTTCTGATGGTTAGGTGACTGGAAGAGGCAGAACAAACTTTCAGTGCAACTATTTTGCTAACATGTTTCCACCACTGTGGTATGTATTTATCTTTCAGTGTGATGCACACCATATGCACACACTGAAAAGATGCCAGGAAAATACATGTGCTCTTCAAAAGATAGAAACTTATGAATGCAATTCTCGGTACTTTCTACCCACTGAGAGGAACTTGAACACCATGCAGGAATCCTCATTCAAAGAAGTGAATGATGCATTTCATATAGAATAGCTTACATTCATTTTCTAAACCATCCGAAACTAATGCCATGAGTCATACGAAGTCTCAGGAACAGCCTGGCTCCAAGCCCTGCGACTGCATAGCATTCGCTCCTCTCCCCCACCCTGCAGCATTACTTGCTACCTAGAAGCTCAGATCTGAGACTAACAATCCTGAACAGCTCTCCCTGAAGGGGATACAGCGTTGTAGCATTCTTTCTCTCAGGAGGCATACAGGTAGAGACTGAAAACATGGACTCAAGCTAAACCGTGTGTAATTATTTCTAGCTGCGTGACTCAGTTCAGGTTTCTGCGTGTGCCTCTTTAATGTTTCATCATTTGTAAAATGTGTGTTATAATAGTTTCTATTTAAGGGAGATGTTGTAAAGATTACATGACTGAATTAAGAATAGTGCCTAGCCTGAAGTAAATGTTCCATAAATTCTTTTATCACTAATATGAAACATTTCCTTTGCTTATCTCATAACCACTGTTGACTTCCTATGCAGGTATGCTTGTCTCTTCCTACTCCACGTAAAATAATGGGCTAATGTGAAAGGCCACTTTACCACCATTCTCCCATTTTTATAGTATTACACATTCAAAAAAATTAGAGAACTGATCCTTAGAGAAGGCAAAGTAAGTTGCATAAATCAAATGTGGAAAATCTGTGTATGAATCTTTCTAGTCTTTTACACCTGAAAATACGATAATTGATTAAAGCACAGCTGACAAGAAACAACCTAGCCGATCTTAATATTTTCTTTAAATTCCTGCTATCGCACTAATCCTTCTATCAGGCAGGGAAGGGCAAAAGTAAGTTTACCATTTAATACAAATAATACAATAATTAATAATACAAGAATAAACTCTGTGTTTCCCTACTCACATATATAAACCTACTTTTGTCCACTCCATATTTGTTTGTACATTCTCTCTTAGTTACCAAAAACTCCTAGAATGTAGGAGCTGCATCTAAGTCATCTTTGAATATTGATACCCTATACATACCTACTCAGTAAGTGTTTACTGAATTAAAAATAAGGCAAGTCAGGCTGCTGCTTGAGCCTGAGTCTTTGTTTTTTGTTTTCCTCCCTAATTAACAAGACCTCCAGCACTGGCTCCAGCTTCTCTAAAACTACCAGATCCTGGGCTCCATGCAGTTGCCCAGCCACCAGCCCAGGCGGCCAGCAGTAGGGCTAGTGTCTGTGCAGGAGCCTGGGGCTGGGGCTCCCAGATGTCAGTGTCCCACTACATCAGCATGCAGCGCGGCTGGGGGTCCAAGGGCCTGTCTGTGGGGGTGGCAGTAGGTCTGGTGGGCATAGGGGATATCCAAAATGAGAAGGAGACCATGCAATGCCTGAATGACACCTGACCTACTACCTGGAGAGGGTGAGAAGCCTGGAGGCTGATAATCAGAGACTGGAGAGCAAAATCTGGGAACATCTGGAGAAGAAGGAATCCCCGGTCAGAGACCAGGGGCACTATTTGAAGACCATCAAGGACCCAAGGGCTCAGATCTTTGTAAGTTCTGTAGATAGGGCCCATATGGCTCTTCAGATTGACAATGCCCATCTTACCGCTGACTTCAGAGTCAAGTATGGGACAAAGCTAGGCATGCACCAGTCTGTGGAGAGTGACATCAATGGACTCCGAAAGGTCATTGATGACACCAATATCACTCAGCTGCACTGGAGACAGATCAAGGTTCTCAAACAGGAGCTGCTCTTCATGATGAACCACTAGGAGGGGGTAAATGGTATACAAAACCAGATTGCCAACTCTGGAGCTGTATGTCCCCAAATCTCAGGATCTCAGCAAGACTATGGTAAACATCCAGGCCTAGTATGGCAAGCTGGCCCAGAAGAATTGAGAGGATCTAGACAAGTACTGATTCCAGCAGACTGAGGAGAGCACTACAATAGTCATCTTATAGACTGCTGTGATAGGAACTCCTGAGGTGATGCTCATGGAGCTGAGATGTACAGTCCAGTCCTTGGATATCAACCTAGACTCAATGAGAAATCTGAAAGCTGGTTTGGAGAACAGTCTGAGGGACGTGGAGACGAGCTATGCTATGCAGATGGAATAGCTCAATAGGATCCTGTTGCACCTGGAATCAAAGCTGGCCCAGACCTGGGCAGAGGGGCAGCACCAGGCCCCTGCTGAACATCAAGGTCAAATTGGAATCTAAGATTGCCACCTACTGCCTCCTGCTCCAAGAAGGAGAGGACTTCAATCTTTGTGACACCCTGGACAACAACCACTCCATACAATCCATCCAAAAGACCACTACCTTCAGGACTGTGGATTGTGGATGGAAAAGTAGTGTCTGAGATCAATGACACCAAAGTTCTAAGGCACTAAAGGCAGCAGAAGTGGGGCACCTTTTGAAGGAGCAGGAGGCCAATAAAAAGTTCAGGGATCATTGAACATTAAAACCAATAATAATAAAGCAAGCCATATGTTAAAGGGAAAAGATAACTGGGATCTAAAAAACTGTAGTACACAGGTACTATATAGGCAGGCAGACAGCTCTAAGATTCTTGAAGAAGGGAGGGACTGGACAGAGAAAGTTTCCATGAGGACAGTGAATAAGTATGTTCTTGAAATGTAAGCGCTGACAGGAAAGAGTCAGGCAGGACCTGAGAGACAGATAAATATATTTACTTCATCCATGGGAGTGTCAACTTTAATGTTTTGCATTTTTTCACAGAAATTAATGTGATCTTATTCATAAACATCTAAAACCATGGTGTCTAGGGAAAAAAATGTTTCACTATTTAACATGATTAAGTTGTCCCAAATGAAGTGATAAAAGAAGAAAAGAAAGTGTCATAAAAAAGAGCTTATGAGGGTGAGTCACCTGTCAGTTAGGAACAGATGCTGGTGATTGTCTTCTCAGCACTTTTCAGATAGCGAGGTTTAGCAATTGTCCTTATGCTAAATATTATAGATAACCCTAACTTAGGTTGAAAAGGGCGTTAGAGAATATACAATTCCCCTTGTTCAACATGAATTATTCTCAAGTTCATAATTTCAAACCTCTTTGAATTCTGAACTATCTCCCATCTAGTAGTGGTCAAATATCACCCCCTCCCAAAAGTATCAAAGAATTTTGAGTTTATATATAGGAAATCTGTGGATTTATTTATTCTTAATGGAGAACAAAATACAAAGCAGAAGGTATACCTTAGGACAGTACATGTGAAGACTCAGCCAGTTAAAATCCAAGGCACCTCTCAGCAGAGAACAGCATGATCATAGTGGAGCAAGAATCCTAGAGATTTCACTACCAATACTCCCAGTTTTTAATGATAAAAATTGAAGTCCTGTGAAATGATACAAATTATGTAGGGCTGTAAGTGCAGCCATAAAGCCAAAAACTCAAAACTCTGGGCTCATACTCCAGGCCCACCCACTGCAATGAAAGGGAAGCTAATATTGAGAAATTAAAGGTATTAGTCTTCCAGAGACCAAATGAAAGGGTAGAGCTAAAGTTACTTAAGTAAATGGGGGGAAAATAAAATGAGATACACCAGTTAGAATAATTATGCCCTTAGTTCACAAGATCCTTGGAAGAAATTGATGAAGGAAAGAAAATATCAAGTAGAAGTTACTGAAATGAAAATTCATATATGCATGCATACCTGAATAAGTGACATATAGTAGCTTTGAATATATTGCACAGTTGTTCATTTCAGTTGGACATATGAAGCATCTCTGAAGTGTAGTGGACTGTGTGAAGGGGAAAGTTACTACAAAATATAGCAGTAAGAATAGAGAAAAAGAGTTTCAAGAGCTTTGGTTTACTATTAGTGGTAGCATCATAAAGGTATCATAAGACATGTTTCAATTTCCCCATTATATCAAATGTCCCTTGAAGAAGTACCTTTGCACATTGGTGTGGAAAATTATATTCTGTGTGATGATTCATAACAGCCAGGACACCTTCTATTTAAATACAGGGTGGCACAAAAGCAGGTTTACAGTTGTGAATACATGAAACACAGAGTTTATTCTTTTATTATTCTTATTTATTAGTTATTGTATTATTTTCCATACAAACCTTCTTTTGCCTCACCCTGTATATGGAGAGAAAACATCTAGGGTAGAATTGGCCCAGAATTAGACTTATAAGTCTAGTGGAATGGACACTTGGTTCATAAAGTAAACTGTAAGCTCTACAGGAAGTTGTGAGCAGAAGAGAGAAGAGAAGGTAGCATCCTGATAATATATTGTAAGGCAAGGAAAAATGGGTATACATCAGTAGAATGGGGTGGGGAAGCACAGAGAGGGAGATTATATATATATATAAAATAATATGTTATATTCCAACTAGTTAGTTGGACATGAGAATGGGGACTAATAAATAGATAATAATTCATTATATAAGAAGGCAAATAAGTGATGGAGCTTTAGAACAATCATAGCATTGGTTAACCAGCTCTTAACCATCAGTTTTGGGTTGAAAAAAATGCAACCAGCCCGGCTGGGCGTGGCTCAGCAGTTGAGTGTCGACCTACGATCCAGGCGATCGGGGTGCGATTCCCGGTCAGGGCACATGCCCGGGTTGTGGACTCGATCAATGACTGTCTCATCATTGATGTTTCTCTCTCTCTCCCTCTCCTTTCCTCTCTCTGAAATCAATAAAGATATATTTTAAAAAAATGCAACCAGTCTCTGGAGAGATGACAAGAAATAGGGAGAATTTACACATCAGATATTTATTAATGAGCACATAATATTTTTCAGGCAGTAATACTAGCAAGAAAATTAAGTCTTCAGTCCTAAAGGAACAAGGAAACCAGCAAGATTTTTAAGGTATGGGCCTAAGCATAATGAATCCAATAGATGCCTAGTAATCAACATTAAGACAGAGGTTCCCACAGGTATCAATGCTGATATTTAGAGCATTGAGGCCACATAGCTTTCTCGCTGTGCTCCTGGACTATAATTTCCATTCCTTCATCATTTTTTTCCAATTACAATTTTTTATAGAGAATATACTCTAAACTACTATACATATTTGTCTTATTTCTTTCACATATGTATAGCATACTTCCCTGGAAATACTGTGAGAAGATAGAACATTTGCTGGATACACAGTTGAAAACATCTGGACTGAGCCTCTGTAATATACCAGCTCTTTGGCCTTAGTGAAGGCTCTAAACTTCTCTTCACCCTACAATGGATTCAATAGTTCCCACCTCACATGTGTTTTCTAAGAATTGAATAATCCAATACAAGTGAAAATATGTTATAAAGTCATGCCTTCTATCAGCGGGTTTTTAAAAATATGGCAATTGAAAGTTTTCCCCCAGATGAAATCTGGAGTGAAATACCAATAACAAAAATAACAATATTTAAATGCATTTTAATAAAGTAGATCCTAAGTCAAAATATATAACATTTACTTATTTAAAAGTTTAGTGACAAGAACATTTACTATTCAGATTTCAATTTCCTTTATATTAGTTGCATAGAATCAAGAACACTTGGGTACCCACAATAAAGTAATTGCAAACAACATTACAAAACTAAATCCTAATTATAACACCACATTTTACTGTACAATTAATTTAAAAAGTTACAGATGGGACATGACAAGAATTTTAAACAATAACCACGTTGTAAAAGAGTATGCAATAGAATACAATGCAACTAAAAGCAAATTTTAAGGACCTCTTACATAGAATTACCTTGTTAACAGTTTCTTATGTATCATCCAGAAAGAGTCTGTGTATATAAAGCATAGTAACCAGATCTTTTTAAGATCTCTTCCCAATATTGCATGCTATTGAACTAAGTAGATCTAGAAACTTTAAAGTGAAATAATAAATTCTTTGTGCAGATTTAATCAATTGCTCTCAATCCTTAAAATATCAAAATAATATAAGAAATACATAGTATTTAGAATTTCTATATGTCAAATGTTACAATAGTATCACAATACAGTGTGTTATGTGTTTACTTTTTAATGAAAAACTATCACAATATGAAGAGAGCATGCTCATAGCACACACAGCTGAAATTTGTTGGGCATTTAATGGGACATAGTGTAGGTGTATCTGTGTGTGGACTAGGGTATACGTTTTACATGAGTGCCTATGTGAAGTGTAAATTGAAAGGAAGACCTGTGATAGTTACATTATAAGAAATTCAAATGAATTTTAATGTGGTTTTAGTAGGAGAGATTTATTTTAAGGTCTGCACAAAAATGAGAGCCAGTGCCTATTGCCAGTTAACCTTGTAAGAAAAGTTAATCTACTGGTGTTATCTAATGTACTCAGATTAACTAAATTACTTAACTGAATGTTTTCAATACAGTTTTAAGTGTTTTATATATATATTTATTTGATAAAATTCAAAGTTTAAGACTTCAAAATCTTTAAATTGCACCAGGGAACCATAGTTTTTCCAGTTAATTTGGTTTGAAAACAGTATTTTCCTAATGTGGTTATATCTACTACATTATTGAAGTTTCTGCTAATTCTTTTGCTATTAATTTTTAATCTCACAAGTTCAGAGTCAATATTTTAGAACTACATTGTTTACTCCATGGTTTCTCATCATATAGGTACTTTAAAAATTAATGTAGTAGTTACTTAGTTTATTAATTCTATGTCAAGTAACCTGAATATCACATGATCTTTTCTTGCTTTTTATTTCCAGCAATGTGGCCCAGTTTCAGCATGTCTCTATTACCACATACTCAATCCTAGCAAAATTAGTGTATTATTTCTACAGTGACCTTCTCCACATTAGAATATCATAAGTAAACATAACCAGATAAATAAATAAGATATGAAATAAATGTATGTTTCCTTATCTCTACTTAATATATCAGTTAAGAAATAATAAAATACTAAAATAATAACCAAAGGTAAATACTCCTAATGCTTAATGTAGTAATATTATGTAGCATTAGGTACTTATTAATGATTCAGCCTGCATCCATTTTGAAAATTCCCATTTGAAAAAGAGACAAGTTTTAAATAATAGATCATGTCCTTCCTTGTAAAAATAATAACTTTACCATATATACAAGGAGTTAGACTATTAGTATTGTCTTTTGTATAATGTTTAAATGAGAGAAATGAAAGTGTTGGGTCTTTCATCATCTGTGCATATAATAATTTTAAATAAACTTCAAGAATATTGTCAAGTAATGTGTAATTTCAGACAGCTATAATTGACAATTGATACAGTCTGGATTTAAGCGGTTCAAGATTCAGTAAGAAGAAAAATGAAAAAAAAAAAAAAGAAAGCATGTCTATAAATTCATAAATCACTGTGGGAACCAATAAATCCCTCCACCAACGCAGTATTCCTTCTTTGTCTCACGGAGCAGTCAGGGTGGAGATCCACCATGGAGACACATGCAGGCCCTTGTCCCTGCATTTATACATAGCTAAAATCAGCTTGCAGATGGAAACTTCAGCATCAAGGCCCTGAAACATTATTCTATGTATGTAAATTGATACTTCCCTGTCCATCCCCAGAGGACTGCCTCAGAGCTGGAGCTAATACCCTCCTTAGTATTTGTTTCCATGGTGAAATGCATTAGTACACAATATAAGAGAAGTCTGCACATCTGTGAGGCACAAAAAGTTAGCAAACAAATAACATCTTGTAACTGTAGTTTTGAATAAAAACTGTTATTTTCCTCTTCATTATCAATTTATTGAATTCTTATAATGATTAGCACATAAAACTAAAGTTTTTATTAAAAATATTGAATATATATGTAATATTCAAGAATATTAGCTTAGAATCATAAATTGAACATTAATACATAGCTTGGGAATATTTGAAATAATAAAAAGCTTGAAGTATGCATGTGTTGTGTGTGTGTGTACATATGCAACTTTCAATATCTGAATTTTTATATTTGCCTATACAATTTAGATATCCAAAGCACTTCTCATGTTTTATTATTAACATTCTCACTAAAAAGGATATGATTGGAGAAAGTAGTTGTGCTTATTGTTTAAGGAGTTGCTCATGAAAAAAATCACAAGTAATAAATATAAATTAGAATAAATCAAATGGTGACATAAGTTATATACATTCACACAAAGTAGCTCAAAATAATAATAATAAAAATTATTTATGTGTCCGATAATATGCCTGAGCCTCAAACAAGATTTAGGTCAGTCCACAGATTCCTGTGAGATTAGCTTGAGCAATGTTCAGACCATCAGCCTTCTTTCTCTTACATTAAATATATAATTTTTCCTTTCTTGTATGCACTTTTGTTCCAAGGTGCTTGGATGCAAATCTAGCATTTTAAATACTCTTGTATCGATTTGGTTAAAAAGTGTTAATAATGGCAAGAAGGAGGGAAGAAGAGTATTAATAATGGAGGGAGAAAGGGAAATTGAGAAAGAGAGAGAAGCAGAGGAAAAGAGAACAGGGACAGAGGCACAAAAACAGAGAAACAGAAAAGAACCTAAAAACATCGCTTGTTTGGGAATCCCCGGTGCACCCATCTAAATTGGTGGGCCAGTCGCATCTCACTCATTGTAAACCAGCGTGAGCTAGTTTCCTGGTACTTGTGTTTAAGAGATTCTGGGTTACTACTGAGAGTCACTGAGGGATTTCAATCAGGAGTAACAGAAACGTGTGTATTTAGAGTGACTAATTCTGCGGCAAGGAAGATGATACACTAAAGACCGGGAAGAGTTTTTTGCAAGAATCAGTGAACAACGTTACTGGCTAGAATGAAGCCTTGGTTCCAAGGAGGTAAAAGAAGACATCTAAAGTAACCCTCAGTCCCTTGCCTTGAGGGTTTGGTTTATGATGACACCATTTGAAAGGAGGAGTAATGGGGTATAATAGCTTAGAACAGGGCTAACAATAATTTCTTTCCAGGGCATGCTGAGTTTGGGGTATCTGTGGGCTAACCAAGAGAAAAAGTAATAGTTTACATAAATACCTAGAGCTCAGGGGTGAAAAGTCTGCTTAAGGAAAAAGAAATATACAGGGGTGGGCAAAAGTAGGTTTACAGTCGTCAGTACATGAAACACAGGGATCATTCTTGTTTTATTATTTATTAATTAGTGTATTATTTATTTGTATTCCAACTGTAAACCTACTTTTGCCCATCTCTGTATTTAAAAGATATCAAAAGGTGGCATATACTATACAGTGAATAGTCAGACATTAGAACAGCAAAACTGAAGAGAGGTATAATAACTGATGACCTGAAAATCTATGCTCCAATATCAAGTGAAAAAAAAGGATTATACCTCAGCTACAATGATAGCAATGCAATAACACTTGTGCACAGAAAAGTCTGATAATTCATAAAAAGAAAATGTGAATTGTTGAGTTTTAGAGACCTACCATTTTTAGAGTTTTTGTTTCTCCTTCTATATAATTGTCTTTTCCTAAAAGTAGCATGCACAACAACATTCAACAGAAGCAACTCCCCAAGCTCTCTTTCCTATGTAAATAACCACATGTAGCCTATTTATATCTAGGAAGTTACTTCTATTAAATTCAGACACATCACTTCTTAGTTATTCTTTCCAGACTGTGGAGTCCTAATGATTTAAGCGTATCTTTATAAAGAAACCTTTCCGATCCTTTGATCATTCTAATTGGGCTTTAAAAACCTTTCTTCTCCGTTATAGCTTTGCTGAAGTGTTAACAGCCAGTCATCGCGAAACCCATGTCTGCTCCTCAGAAGGCAAAGCCCAGGTCCTATGCATGTTTTTACTTATAAGTGATAGCAGAGTACCTGCCACTGACCATTGTTTTTAAAATGTTGGCTAAATCAATAAATAAGCACTTAATATATGCTAAGTGAAATAAGCCAGTCAGAGAAAGACAAGCACCATATGATTTCACTCATATGTGGAATTTAATGAACAAAATGAACTACCAAGCAAAATAGAGACAGACTCATAGATAGAGAGCAGGCAGACAGCTGGGGGGGGGGGGGGGGTGTTGAGCAAAAAAGAAAAAGAGAGAGAACTCATGGACATGGACAACAGCATGGTGATGGGAGAGGGCACAGAGGGAACAAATGGTGATGGGAAAATAGAGTTAAAAACAAATAAAAATTTTTAAAACCAGAATTCTTGATATTGCGAGACTGTGATGGCCTTTTAGATCTCATTACCTCATATTAGACTAATGTCAGGAAATTATCCAGAATTATACAATTATTTTTTCACTATATATCTGGTACTGGCAAACTATGGCCCATGTGCCAAATCTAGCCAATTGCCTGTTTTTATAAGTAGTTTACTGAAACACTGCCACACTCATTTTGTGTATTTTCAATGGTTTCCTTCTCACTATAAAGACAGAGCTAAGTAGTTTTGACAGAGATCATATGGCCCATTGTTATCTGACCCTTTTTAGAAAATGTTTACCAATTCTGGATCTATATCAAAATGATATCTCAAGTTTATCATTTATGTGTTCAATTACAAATTTTTCTCTATATGAGTTGGACTTTTGCCCATATAAACATTTTCCTTCTTTCTGCTCCTAACATTGTGAATACTCTATAGTTTAACTCCACTTATAACCCAAAAGAATTGTGTCATCCTCAAAGCTTAAAAAGAAAAATCACTGAATAGACCTTTCACAGATTATTTATGAAAATTGTAGATAAATGTTAGTCAGGAATCAATTTTCAGGGGTTCTACTATGATTGGTTCCACTTCTACTTAAAACAAGCAATTGTGTAATTTATACAAAGTGCTCATTACATAATATTTCATTTATTTATTACAAAAATCTCAATAATTATTATAATTCCAATTATTATTATTGCCTTCAAAGAGAGGGGATACAAGTTAATTATTATTACCTTGCTCAAGAACGCAGAGCCAGAGAATGACTTATTCTCCCTGACTTTGATTAAGACAATAAAATCATAACTAAAAACTGTCCCCGACCGGCGTGGCTAAGCAGTTGAGCATCAACCTATGATCCAGGAGATCAAGGTTCAGTTCCTGGACAGGGCACATGCCTAGGTTTTGGGCTTGATCCCAAGTAGGAGGCCTGCAGGAGGCAGCAGATCAATGACTCATCATTGATGTTTCTATCTCTCTCTCTCCCTCTCCCTTTCTCTCTCTGAAGTCAAGAGAGACACATTTTTTGTCTGTCCCCATTGCCATTTTCTTTAATCATTAAAATATATCTTGGGTAAAAAAAAAAAAAAGTTTTTTCATTGGTAAAACTGGGTAAATACATTGGTTTGTCTTTCTTCTATATTTCTCCTACAAAACAAGAAATAAGAGTAGAATACTCATTATAATATTTTCCCTGAAGGTAAACACTATACATTTTTGTCTAAATGTGAAAAAAATCATATCTGCTAATAACATTTTATGTTCCAAACAAGAGGAAAGCAAATAAGGTATGTTTATATTCTGCAGAATAGGTGCTCTACATAAGATACTGTTTGTATGTTTATGCCCCACCCTAAATCATGTAATAGTGTAAAATGATATACAAAGGTGTAGAATAGTGACCCCAGGCTGGTGAGTTGCAATTATTATTAAGAAAAGCAAGCCAGCTTTTGATTGATTAGATCAGCGGAAGAGCCCAAAGCCAAGAGAATTCTGCTTCAGAGTATTACACACTGAGGCAAATTTAACATTATGTTACTTTTTATCTCTTGTTACTCCAAAATGGGAGTGAAATGCAATTATGCTAGCAATAGCAAAATTCTATTTTCCAGTTCAGCCCACACTTGGAAATTTCTAGAGGTCAGTCTACCTCAAATGTCCCCCAGGTAAATCTGAGGGTTATCTTTATAAGTGCTCAGAAATATAGTCCTCTTAGCTGACTCATGAGGTTTCATTCTTTCACCTCCTATTCTTGCTGCTACTAAGGCCCAATGTGCCTCTGAGTCACAGTGTTCTCTGTTAATTCTCCAATCTGAATTAGGTGGTTCTCACCCAAATGATCAAGGCATTGTCATCCTTTCCCAGGCCAAATCTTCCAACAAGCTAACATTTTGTAATACAATTTACAACGAACCCCAGTACACATGTTGATTAAGAGAAGACAGTACTCTCTGTATCACTTACCCTACATTCTGTTCATAGATTCTAAAGGAGCACGGCCTATGTCCCCTCATTTCTTTCTAACTGTGTGTGTGTCTGTGTGTGCATGTGTTTTATCAACTCTTTTCCCCCCTAAGGCTCTGTATGAAGCTTAGTGTCTAAGAACAATGGAAGCTTCAGAAACTAAACCCTTCTCTACTCAAGAATGTCTCCTCTCATTGACCTCTTGAGTTTTATCTGGTTTCTTTAGTTTCTTCTTAGGATCAATTCTTTGTCAAAAGATTCCTTACATCTTCATGCACACAGCTTCTGCAAGCCCATGTTATGAGCCAGCCTTCCTTCTCATTTACCAGCTCAACACTGATTTTTGCATCAGATATGAAAGTTAGATGAACTTCAAATCTCCCATTCATCTAGTAGAATATCTCGCTTGCATGTTACCTCTTGTAGCCATTCTTTTCTCTGATTCTCAAAATAACTCAAACTTGAAACATAACTCCTTTCTCCTTAATTCTTTAGAGAAACCACCAAAACATTCTTGCACGTATCACTTGCTTAAGATTTTGAGTGTTCTCACAAGTTGGTTGAGCACTGTGTCTCTTGGAACCTCTCTTTCCATGATCTTTTGCTGACTCTAGCCTCTCTCTGAGCTGTGGCCCCATTTTTAAACATTCTCCTCTTATCTCTCTGATTTTCCATTTTTTTAGCCATGTTTACCTACAAATGCCATTGAAAACACATTCGCCATCAAATTTTCATATATGGCTACTTATATATCCCCCTTCTTCTCATCTTCAGCCTCTGCATATTTAAGGCTCATTAATACCCTCACTAAAATCAAAGACTTTCCACTCCAGGTTTTCTTTCCTTCCAACAATAGAGCCCTAGATAACCTCTTTGTTTTTGCAGCACAGAAAATATAGTAAAGGTTTTAAAATTCCACTCTTTCCTTCCCTCCTTCCCTACCAGTTTCTGTAAGCATAAAGAAAGCACATCGATGTCAGTTCTCACAAATATAAACTATATTTATTTATTTCAAAGGCAGAAGCCCAGACAGTTTCATTTTATTTATTTATTATTTTTATTTTTTAAATATGTCTTTAATGACTTCAGAGAGAGGAAGGGAGAGAAAGAGAGATAGAAACATCAATGAAGAGAGAATTATTGATCGACGGCCCCCTGTACGTCTCTTGCTGAGGATCAAGTCTGCAATGCAGGCGTGTGCCCTGACTGGGAATTGAACCAAAATCTCCTGGATCCTAGGTCAATACTCAACCACTGAGCCATGCCAGCCAGGCCAGGAAGTTTTATTTTAAATAATATTTTCACCTTTTCCCCCTCACAGGAGGGATTATCTTTCTTTTTGAGACAGTAGTTGATGTGAAAAATTAAAAATTGTCTTTGTATCATATTTGCAGAAATTATACTACAAGTCTAATTCATTTATAAAAAAGTAAGGGCACCAATAGAATAGTCTCTCTTCTATTCCATTCTATTAGAGATACACAGTTTCCTGGTGTATCCACTTGTAATTCTCAGTAACTTTTGAACATCTGTACAGCACCCCATTCTCACTGTCTCCAGGCCCCACACTAGCTCTCATTTGTGCACCTCTTTAATCTCATGATTAAAACAACAATGAAATTTGAGTTCAAAGACATTCTACCCTGCTTTGCTTTGAGACTTCTTTAAATGTCTAATTTGCCCCCTGCTGCTAAAAATAAAGTTGGCCAAAAAGAAATATTTTAAAGGCAGTAATCAAGGGTGGATATATGGAAGGGAGGAAACATAATTAAAATACAGATATGCTTCCAGTCTTTCAGAGAACATACATGATACTAATCCTCTTATTTTCCTTTTGTCATGAAGCAGCACTCAATTATTTTCTCCTCTGTATTGCACTCAGCCATTTTCCCCAAATTGATGCTTGCTAGAAATAATGTGTTGCTGTTGAGTCTCACATGAAAAAGAATCCATCTCTGTGTGTTTTCTGCTAAGAAAAAAAAGATGCTCCATTATAAAGGCTTTCTGTTCCTCACCTGAAACCTCCAAAATGAAGCCAGAATTACCCTCTAGAGGGCTGAGTGGTAGTATAAAAAAAGTGAAAGCACACTAATAATCTCTGCTGATTTGAGACTTACAGTGTAATCTGAACTCTTTAGTGGATAATTGGGCCCTTTAAAAATGTTTGACTGTAAGAAGTTTGTTCAAAATTATAGTAAACCTCTTTGGACTAACTAAAGAGATCTCATTTGCATTTTGGAGAGTTCGACTCTGGGGAAATTTAAAATGCTTTAAACAAATGGTTGGAGTTGGTTAGTTATAAAAGCAACTTCTGCGTGGGGGCTTGCTCAGTGTGGTTCCCTGAGTAACATGGTCCACAGGAGCCACATAATAAATGAATTCTCTGTCTGTTCATTCTACTTCCTCTCCATAAATTTTAATTTATTTCCAGGGAGAGAAAAACCTGTTCCATATGTCTGGGTAATGCTGCTTCAGAGGCATTCACATAGAGATTACAGGCATAGTCTCTTGGTATATCCCAGTAATTCTCAGTGACTTTTAAACATCTGCATAACACTCCATTCTCACTGTCTCCAGGCCCCACACTAGCTCTTATTTGTCCACATCTTTAATCTCATGCTTTAAACAACAATGTGATTGAAATTTGAATTCAAAGACATTCTTCCCTGCTTCTCTTTGTCCTGGTGCCTACTTCCTTGCAGTTAGTCCTGGGTACAAAGCACAGTAATTAAAGACACAGTTCTTCAGGATAGTTACAGTATGTTGACGAAAATAAGAAACAAATGCAATGTTTCCAGTCTTGTGGAAAATGTACATTTCAATGGAGGAAGAAACCTAACCCTTTGATAAGTCCCTTTGTTAGAAATGAGTTGGACTGATCCTTGAGGTATAATGTTGCAGAAATAAAATAAAGCCACTTTCTATCTTTTCATATCAACTCTTGTTCTAATTTCAGTGTTCCCACATGGGAAGATTACCATCGAAATAAAGAACAGTTTAAGCAAAAGAGAGGCCCTAAGTATCATAGTTAAATAGAATTTCACCAGAGAGATCATAACCGTTGTGAGTACAGGAGCCAAGGACGGTGTTATGCATTATCTTTCTAGCACTTAACACAATGACTGACTTACAGAGGGAAAAAATCATTTTGAATACTTATGACTGTCAGTCACAGTTGTCCTAAGTACTTTATAGGTAAGTTTGTTGACCAAGTAATCCTCAAAATTATATTATGATATGTGTACTTTCACCATCTACATTTTGCAGATGAGAAAACTGAAGCTTAAATAAATTTACCCAACATTCCTCATCTACTAAGTTGCAGAGCCAATACCATTTCCTTCTGAGTTTCAGTCAGTTCCATCTGACTATAAACCAAGTATTCTTATCAGTCTATACCACAGAGAAAGTGAGACAGAGATGAATGAGTCAAACTGAGAAACGGCGAAAGGTAAAAATACAAGCAAATAAATAAAAACAGAATGTGTAGATCAATTAGTTGTAGGGGTGGTGTTAAGATGAAAGAAAGACTGAAGGTCTGTGCTGGGTTTTGGTTTGGTTGGTTCATTGGGTGGTGATCCTTGTTACTGAGTTAAGGAATGTAGAGGGAGGACAGGCTTTTAAGGGGAAGGGGAAGGGATAGGGTGAAGACAATCATTCCATTTTCAACACTTTGGGTTTAATTTTTCTTTTAGGCATCCAGGAATAGAGAACATTAGGTACTAGGATGTGTGGTCTAGGAATCAGTATAGGAGTACGATCTAGTGAAATAGATTTGTGAGCCATCAGCATATAGAGTTGATTCCCATGTTCATGGTAGTTATGTTCTATAGCGTTGCAACAAACACGGAATTAGCAAATAATGAGCCATTGCTTCCAGGGGAAATAAAGGGATAAGTTCTGGAGAGCCTCTGGTCACAGTATGTTTGTCAACACATTAATGTATAATCCTGTTTATTGTATTTCTATTTAAAGATTCTTTATTTAATATATTTTCTTACAAATATTTAATTACATGTAAATACTAGAAGAGAAAAGTCTAACATTTTCCTGTGTAATGTTATTGTATATTTCTTTGGTTTCAGCCTCACAGTAATACTGTCCACATGCTATTTTATAGTTTTGTTGTTGTTTTTAGTGATGGTTAATTTTGTGTTAACTTAGATGGACTATGGTGCCCAGTGACCAAATATTTAGTCAAATATTATTCTGGATATTTCTGTGAAGGTCTTTTTTAGATGAAATTAACATTTAAATCAGTGAACTTTGAGTAAAGCAGATTACCCTACATAATGTGGAAGTTTCCCATTCAATCAATTAATGACAATAGAACAAAACTGACCCCTCCCACAAAAGAAGGTATTCTGCCAAGACTGCTGCTGGACTTGACCGGTGACTCTGCACTAAGTCTGCAGCCTGGCAGTCTACCTCATCAGATTTTGGACTCACGAAGCCTCCACAGTCACATGAGCTAATTTCTTAAAATAGATCTCTGTCTCTATATGTTCACATTCTATTAGGTTGCATTTCTCTGAATAACCTCTCTGACTAATACAGTTTTCATCTCATGAATCCAGAGATTTAGCTACTTTTCCATAGTTCACAGCTTCCTCACACACTATACATGTTACTTTAGCACTTCCCTGAGCTGCCTTACATATATATTGGTGAATTTCCTCTTACTTTTTCTGAATGTACTATATTATGGCTTCATTAACATTGAACTCATGGCCAGCAGTACTATAACTCATGCCTGAACAAAGCTTTTCTAACAGATGTATTTTCTCTATAAGGCACAACGCAGACTTCTTACACTTGGGAACATTAGACAGCACTTCAGCCCTACTTTTGTTAGACATTTTAAACAACAACATCACTAACAAAAAGCACTAAACCAGCTATGAAAAAAACACTTGTTTACCATATGAGAACTGAAACAAGAAGGCAGAGCATAAACAAACAAATAAAATAGAAAGAGACTCACAGATGCAGAGAACAGAATGATAGTTGCCAGAGGTGATGGGATGGAGGGACTGGGTGAAAAAAATGAAGGGATTGAGAAGTACAGATTGGAAGCTACAAAAGAGTCATGGGGATGTAAAGTACAGCATAGAAAATATAGTCAGTAATATTGTAATAGCTATGTATGGTGTCAGGTGGCTACTGTAAATGTCAGGGGGAACACTTTGCAAAGTGTATGATTGCCTAATCACTGTGTTGTGCACCCGAAACTAATACAAAACAATATTGACTGTTAACTGTAAATGAAAAGATTAAAAAATAAAAAGTAAAAAGAAGGTAGACAATGGCCTTTTACCACCTCATCTGGGCAAATGTTCCTTGGGAGACTCAGATTTTTCACTCTGCATTTGTTTGTGATGAGGATGGGGCAGCAAGTATTGACTTGAGGATTACACATAACTTTTAGGAAGTAAGTGATATTGCATCTATAAAATTTGCAGATAATAAAGTACAACTAGGTTTTAAGCTTATACCTCTCATTATCTTGTATATACGAAGTGATTTTCAGGTGTTTTAGATAGGATATATAAAATTGTAAATTAGGAAACATATTAAAATATAGTAGGCAGGAAAATAAGATGAAGGAGAAAGCAGAACATACACCACAGGATGCCATGGCATTATTTTTTTTAAAGAGTATGTTCTTATTGATTTTAGAAAGAGAGGAAGGAAGAAGAGAGAGAAATATTGATGAGAAGCATCAATCGGCCACCTCCTGCATGCCCCTACTGGGGATTAAGCCCTGAATGGAACTGGCAACCTCTTGGTACATGAGGTGATGCTCAACCAACTGAGCCATACTGGCCACTGCACCATGGCATTATTAAAGCCAGACCCCAGGCGGAGAAACAAGACGGCGGCATAGGTAAAAGCTACACCCGCTGCCTCCCGCAGCCACATCAAAATCACAACTAAAATACAGAACCACCATCACCCAGAGCCTCCTGAGATCTGACTGAACAGAAGCCCCACAACCAGGGAACTGAAGCAGCACCGAGACCAGTAGGAGGGGCGGAGACGCGGGCAGATGGGGGTTGGATCGCAGAGACGCGGCTGCGGGCCCACACCTGGTGGCGCAATTGAAACCCCGGGAGGACATCTCCGTGGTGGGGGTTTCCCAGAGGAGTGAGGGGTCCCAGCCCCACAGCAGGTCCCTAGCCTAGGGCTCCAGGGCCGGGAAGAGACGTCCCCACAACTCCAGGCTGTGAAAACCAGCGGGGACTGTCGCTGAGGGTCGCGGAGGCTGCGGGAGCCCCAGCAGCTCCTCCTAAAGGGCCCGCGCACGGACTCACTCAGACGCTCCCTCTGAGCCCAGCGCCGGGCAGCAGCCTGAAAGGACCTGGGACACTCGGGGAGGAACTAACCTGCCTGGAATTGGGGCGAGAGCTGGAGGGGTGGCTTCCTCCCAGGCAGAAGGGCTGGCAGAGATCATGGCTCCTTTGACGAGTCCTCCCCGCACACAGCCGGCAGGCAGGCGCCATATTTGAATCGCCAGCACCTGACTCGCACCTTTGGCCCCGCCCCGTGACTCCCGGAGGCCCCGCCCCTCCCCACCTGCAGGCTCATCCAGGCCATTTCCAGGGGCTTTTCTATGCAAGTGGCCTCTCGAGCCTCATGCTTAGGACTTTCCTAAAATCTCTCAAACAAGCAGTAGCGGGCCCCATACGGCTTGATAAGTGGCCCCAGGCCTGGCACTAGCGGCAGCTGCATTGGCTCATAGCTTGGCCTCTCCTGGGCACCTCCAAGCCCAGCACAAGTAGCAGCCAACTACGGTTTGCTGAGTATCTCATGCTGGGTGGCCCTGAGCAAGTCACTGGCAGAGGCTGACTTTGCACTTCCCAGGAGGCCCCAGAGACAGTGCACCTGGTGGTCAGACTCGACCACATTGGATTACAACCCTACCACAGCCACGAGTAACACACTCAAGGAGCGCACTTGGTGAACACCAAAGCTCCACTGATATAAATCCCGCTCCATATGGGTGTCTCCTGCACAGCAGCTCTTTGGCAATAGTTGCAGCTGGTCCCCACAGCTGATTGGTCTGGGGGTCATTCCTCCCAGTGACACCAATAGCAACCAAGTCTCAACTACAACAGGACAGTGCACACAGCCCACACAGGGGAGCACCTAGAAGGCCCAGCTCAGGTGACTGGGGAGGCTGAGCCACTGGACCTTACAGGACACCTACTACACAAAGCCACTCTACAAATTCCAGGAGACACAGCAGCTCTACATAATACATAGAAACAAACACCTGGAAGCAGCCAAAATGTGGAGGCAAAGAAACATGTCACAAAGGAAAGAACAGAAGAAATCTCTAGAAGAGGAACTAAATGAAATAGATTCTAGCAAGCTAACAGATAGAGAGTTCAGAATTTTATTTATGAGGATGTTTAAGCAGACTATTAGGGAAATAACTGAGAAAATCGATGACATAATAAAGTACCAATTTGAAATGAAGGCTGCACGAACTGAAATGAAGAATAATTTACAAGGAATCAACAGGAGGGTAGAGGATGCTGAGAATCAAATCAGCAATTTGGGACATGAAGAAACAAAAAACACTCAACCAGAAGAACAAGAAGGAAAAAAGAATCCAGAAATATGAAGATAGTATAAGGAGCCTCTGGGACAACTTCAAGAGGCCCAACATTTGTATTATTGGGGTAAGAGAAGGGGAAGAAAGAGACCAAGAAATTGAAAACCTATTTGAAAAAATAATTACAGAAAACTTCCCTTGCCTGGGGAAAGAAATAGACTTACAAGTCCAGGAAACACAGAGGATCCCAAACAAGAGGAACCCAAAGAGGCCCACACCAAGACACATCATAATTAAAATGCTAAAGGTTAAAGACAAAGAGAGAATCTTAAAAGCAGCAAGAGAAAAGCAATTAGTTACCTACAAGGGAGCACCCATACGACTGTCAGCTGATTTCTCAACAGAAACTTTGCAGGCCAGAAGGGAGTGGCAAGAAATATTCAAAGTGATAAAAAACATGGAACTACAACCAAGATTGTTCTACCCAGCAAAGCTATCATTTAGAATTGAAGGTCAGATAAAAAGCTTCACAGATAAGAAGAAGCTAAAGGAGTTCATCACCACCAGACCAGCACTACAGGAAAAGTTGAAGGATCTTCTTTAAGAAGAAGCTAATGAACTAAAGAATCTGATGAACTAAATAGACCCAGAGACATTGATGCATGCAACAGATGATCATATCTCAGAGGAAAGAGGGAAGGGGGGTGAAGGGTGGGAAGAGATTAACCAAAGAAGTTATATGCATATATGCATAACCCATGGACACAGTCAATAATGGGATAAAGGCCTGGGAAGGGGGTGGGAGAGAAGTAGAGGGGGTCAATTGGAGGGGGGAAATGGGACACCTGTAATACTCTCAACAATAAAGATAAATTTTAAAAAAACAGATCCCACATTTTACACTGAGTTTCTGGGTGTATAGAATTCGATGACTTAAAGACCAAGCACAATCTGGGAAACACTGACATTGAAGGGACAGATAAAAAGAGAGCATCCTTATGAGGCCAATTGCATTAACAATGAACTTTTCACACTTCCTAATGCGTACCACTTTTCTGGCCTATGCAAGATAAAGTTTTATTACATGATTTTCTCAAGCAAAAGAATATGTTTTATTAGAATATGTTATAAATGAATACATTATATTAGCATCAAGAGGACACTCTGGAACTCAACATCTATAAAATTGCTATCCTAGTAACTTTGTGAAGTGGAAACTAGTACTGTAGGTAGTTATTATTTCATGGTAAGCAAAATATAATTCAAAAAATAGTGCAGAAATCATATTGGTGCATTAGGTTTAATAGTAAGATATTCCAAGTATATAAAGCATGAAATGTAAGTTAAAACCAGTGGTTGCTGGCATTATCAAGCGCCTGTTCTTAAAAGCCCCATGTGCAGAACTCTGCATGCAGAGATGCCTATCAAAATTGATAGTCCCAAATTGGCCTTGTTGGGAGTATTTACACCATAAAAATCAGCAAATTATCAGGAATGTTTTTACCCTGAAAAATTAGCTACTGGCGTAACCCTGACTAAAATTCACATAACACTATTTTGTTTTCTATAAAATATGTACTATTTTTAAAATAATAGTGTACATTATTGTTGTAAAATGTACAGTTTGCCCTGTAAATATATATTTTAATTGAAGATCTAAGGAAATGCAAAAAAATTAATGCTACCGATGTCCTCTGCAATCAGTCATTGATTTTAGGTTTACGCTTCTCAGAACATAACTCACTTTCTTCTATATATACTGTTGAAATATGTTTTAAAAATTAAACTCTTGAATTATTACTAGTTTTATGAAATGCTACCAACATATGGACAAAAAGTATTTTGTTTTAACTAGGGATTGACTTAACCGCTATTAGCTATTACATTATCTTTTTATATAGGACCCATACCTCTGAACAATTATCTAGACTCGCTACTAAAAATTATCCCCAAAGAAAAAGAAGTCTAAAATGGAATGTTGCATATGCTTTTCCTTACTTTATTAAAATGTTCATCTTATTATAATTTCTTTCTAATAAAGAAAGTGATTTTAGTAAAACATTTTCTGTTTATTTTCTGAATTTTTACAATCAGGGCATTATCCATTCACAAAGACACTTTTCTGCAGTATATTCCTAACTATGATTTTACAACATTTTCTTGTTCTTGACAGTCTTTTTCTTAAAGATAGAAACAATTTTTTTCTAAAAATATAATTAGAACTAACATTATTGCAAACACAATTCATGCTTCATGATAGGAAGTGGCATCAGATATATTTTATATTATTTAAGAAGTATGTTGCTTAAATTTATTTTTATTTTTTAAAATTTATATTTATTGTTGAAAGTATTATAGATGTCTCCTTTTTTTCTCCCATTGATCTCCCCCCTGCATCCACCCCACCCCTAGGCCTTCCTCATACAAATGTTTGTGTCCATAGGTTATGCATATGAGCATATAAGTTCTTTGATTAAAATTTTTTTAAAAAATTTTCTTTAAATCCAATCCTATTCTTACACTGACACATAATTTTAGAACATTTTCCTTTTTGTATTTTGGACAACTGACAATAGATTCTAATTTCTTTCTTTCTCTGAAACTCCTCACCAATAAGTTATTGATCTGCAAATGTGCACTTAAATTAACTTAGGTAATTAGTAGCTAAGAAGTTGAGCCATAAGATTAAAAAAAGTGTTTTGAATATATGTAGTGAAAATATAATGTAGTGACCAAATCATTTCAAAAAAATTGTTATATTTAAGTGTTCTCAAAGTACATTATGTAAAGATATTTTCTCCAAATTAATTAGTTATTTTGAGTTTACAATTTTTTGTAAATCAAAGCTACAGAAAAGATAACTTGGCTATTATTTAATCTTGGCCTTACTGTCTCAACATGCCATTACTAAATGAGTTTTAAGCTTCCTTTTTTGGCTCTTCTTGTTTTACATTTTCATATCTAAAAAAAATAAATAAATAATGACATATAGCAGTGACACATGTCTCCTCTTTCCAGATGTTTTTTATTCTCAATCACAAAAAGTATGTGCAAATGTGTGTGAATTTAAATTACAGAAAAGGAAACTATTTCAAACCAAAATATCAAAGTTTGGTTTTCCCCAAATAAGGGCAATATAATTTTTTTAAAAGAATATAAATAAACACTTGGGAAGTTGGCTGTGGTTCATGGCAAAATGAAAAGATACTGCTACTCTTGCAAAACAGGTTTTTTTCTCCTCTTTTTAAATGAAAATCCAAAAATGCCCTATCTTGTAGAATATGTGGCGCCACAAAAATAAGATTATTCTAGATAACTGATAGAGCCCTGAATAGTTTCCATTCACACAATGAAATTACATATTTTAATTTATTTTAATAATTTTCAATGCATAGTTAAAAGTTCTGAAATAGGTGCTGCAGTTAGATGGTTTTTATTAAAATTGGAAAGAACATCCAGTTTGATTCTTCATACTTCACCACTATTTCCAAGTTCATTCTGTTTTCTATTGGCATTGAGAAAGCAGAACCTTTTTACTGCTCTCCCTCCTCCACCACGACTGTCCCTTTTTACCTGAGGTAGCAGGTGATGAGAGACCAAGAGCCTTCCCTTCAGCAGGGGCCACTCATAAGAAGTATTTAGGGTGATTTATTACACTGGTCCTGATATACCTCAAACTGAAGCTGAGGTCAAAGCATGCTTATCACCTCCCTCGTTTAATGCCATTTTCCTGACTACGCTTTCCAACAGTTCTCTAGGTACCCACCAATTCCTGTTATGCCTTTCTTCTCTTTGCAAGTTAGCTGATTTATTTAGCACAAATTTACTGAACTACTACATTTCTTCCAATTCAGACTCCAAGAGAGCCCTAATTTGAATTAAATATTACTCCTCATTAATACATGTCTTATCAAATCCTCTTGTTGTACCAAACAGCTACAAAAATAAAAATCAAAAAGCAGCGAGGGCAGGAGAGAGAGGGTGGGAGGGGAAGAGACAGAGCAGAGCTAGGGTCTGCATGTTGATAAGCTAGAATGCAAAGGCACAAATTGGGAAGCACATTGGACTGTCTAAAGAATTGTTTGCGAGCCCTGGCCAGTGCATCTCAGTCGGTCAGAGCATCGGCCCGCACACTGAAGGGTTGCAGGTTCCATTCCCAGACAAGGGCACGGCCCTGGGTTGCAGGTTCGATCCCAGGCCCAATCACGGAGTATGGGGGGCAACCAATCCACGTGTCTCTCCCACATCAATGTCTGTCTCTCTCTCTCTCCTCGCCTTCCTCTCTCTAAAAATCCATGGGAAAAACATCCTCTAATGCGTATTAACAACAACAACAAAAAGAACTGTGTGCCCTTGGCCCAAATCAAACCCCGGACCTTTCAGTCCGAGACCTGATGCTCTAACCACTGAGCCAACTCGGCCAGGTCACAGCCCTTTCTTTTATAAATCACTATATTTCTAATCATATCTTTGGCAACTTGGTAGTTTGATAAGTAACACAGCACTTTTAGAGGTGTAGTTTTAGATTATCCTTGAAGCTTGATAAGGGATTATTAAACATATTTATAAAAATTGAGCAACCCAGTAATTTTTGTGTTCTCCAACTTGATATAAGAGATAAATCATGGACTTTAATGATCACTAAGATCTCTTCTAGCCCTAAAATTCTATAAATTTTTGCTAAACAAATAACCCTAATTTACTCAACATTTTTTGATTAGTCTTTTGGTAGTGCCTCTAAACTTCTGGCTTTCATTTGGAACAGGAAATGACGATGAAATAGCTCACAGTCTCTAAATCACTGAGATACATTTGCATGTCATTGAACATAAAAACTACTTTACATTACTATAAAATTTTTACATTACTATAACATACTCATCTTATTGTATTTATTTTACTATTACATATACAACTGTAGAACTGTCTGAAATGACACACCTGTTCTCAGTCCAGCAGCACACATGATAAAACTGTGAACTATGCACCTGTGAACCTGTGCAAGAAAATGGGACTGCACTGAATTCACTTTTCAGGAACAAAAGAGAAGTATAAGTTTTCTTCAGAAATATTCATTGATGTCAGATAAGTGCAAAATATTTTGCTGAGTGCTACAGCAAATAGCACACAACCAGGATTCAAAGAATTTAAAATTGATAGGAGGGATAAAAAAAGTGTCTATTCATTCCATCTTCCACTCATTCATTCAACACTTGTTTATTTTTTTTTACTTATTATTGTCCACAGAGTTCACATTCAAGGCAGAGTTATGCTAAGAACAAAACAACCACAGACAATTAACCAAGTATGACAAATGCTAGGCAGATAATCCCAAATCAGTGATGTGATCAACAGTAAATTTTAAGGTGGTTTTTTAGTTGACTAGTTAAGCAAAGTCCCACTGACGAGGTATCATTTAAGCTCAGATTAAATGTAAAAAGAAAATAGCTCTTTGAAGATCAAGGAAAGGAGCATTTGAGGGAAAGCAAAACCTCTTTCAAAGAACAAAATTTGGAAGTGCTTAAGGTGACTGAGGAACAGTTAGATGACTAATGCTCATGTGATGTGAGTGGAGGTCAAGAAGAAAGGTAGGGTACAGGTCAGGTAGGGATTTATAAGCATAAAATATTTGGATTGTATTTTAAACACTAGGCAAAGGCAACAAAGGTATTTTAGTAAGTGAGTACCATGATTTAAATATTTTAAATGCCACCGGTTTTCCTGTGGAAACTGTACTGGTAGGATGGTTCTTTTCTTAGTAAACTAGAAAGAAATAATGAAATGATGATGAAATAATAAAATGCAAATAATAAAAAATTGGGTGAAATGATGAAGGCTTTGGAGATTGTTAATGGAGCTGAAGTGAAGGGGACAGATTTGTGATATAGTTTGAAGATCATTTTGATGATACCTGTTTGGATGTTGAGAAGAGACAAAAAAAAAAAAAAAAAAAAAAAAGAAGGAAGGAAGGAAAGAACAGGGAAGGAGAGAAATAGGTAAACCTTAATTATAATAAATATCACTCATTTCAGAATAATAACTGATGAGTTTGTACAAAACTCCCTAGCCCAGCGACTTGTTTGAAACTGAAAGGAGCTGACTTTGTTTAATGCCTGAAGTGCTGTATAATGTATATCATCTATTTTATCTCCTTGAATATTCAGAGAAGTTTTTCAGTGCATGTTTGTTTTGTTTTTCTTACTTTATGGAGGAAAAATCTAGGACCAGAGGGTTGGAAGTTTGTTGAAGAAGGCCCAGCTAGGAACTGGTGGAGCTGTACCTGGAACGCTTGGTGTTTGGCCCCAAATCCTTTCCCACTCCACCCAGCATTCTGTCTGCTAGCTTCTCCAGACCAGCTGGCCACAATATTAACTTAGTCTCCCCTTCTTGAGACGGCTTGAAAAAGCAAATTGTGATTCTCTGTTATTTGCTTGCCCTGTTTCTTCATTGAAAGAAGGAGGAAACAGCAAAGTTCTTCATGTAGTTTTCTTTGAATGTACAATTACTTTATAATGAGTAGAAGGAATATTTTTACTTAAAAACAAACAAAGAAGAACTGGCATGGAAATCATCAGAAGACACTCTAATGAAAAGAACAGAACCAGTTTTGAGCATAAATATATAATATCCTAGAGTTTTGATTTGATATTTCTTAATTGCAAACATAGAAGAGCAATTTGTCATTCCTCTTTTTTTTTTTTTAAAGAAAAAAATCCTCTGTCCTCTCAAAATATATTTTTGGTTATGTTGGATAAATTAAATAATCAGAAAGTGAGTGCCCACTTTGTGTCTAGTGAATCATATAATATATGTATAGTACATACTACATAAATATTATTCCTTTCAAAGCATTTCTTTAGCAAGGGCAGCAGCTTGCTTCCAATAGTTTTTAAAGCTATTTTTTAAGACAGAACTTCTGACAGAGTTAGTGTGCATTGCAAAACCAACTGTTTTAAGCGATACATTTAAACAGAGCTTCTTGAATATTGATTTGATGTAGTTTCTTATCTTATCTTGGCTAAAAATCAGCAAAGTTGAGTCATGGTGCTAAATCTGACTGTATTTATTCTTAAACTTTAGAGTTATATAACTGTCTTTAATATATCTTATGAAAATATACATGAACAAGTTATACATATTCATGTATTTGGAAAGATTTTGATAACAGTTGCTATCAATGGAAAACATAACTTCAAAGACTTTATTTCAAAAACTTTATTTCAAAAACTTTTGGATACAAATATTAAAGTTTTGGAAAGTCAAAATATTTCCCAGAATCATCTTTTTACAGTTTTTTCTGAACTTTGTCTTTGAAGGAAATGAATGACCTACAAGGAAAGTTACTCATAATCAGTTTGATGAATGGTTACTATTAAAGAACATAGCACTGTGTAGATTTTTTATAAAAGTCCATAAATAACAATGATCAATTGATTTTCAAGCTTTTTTAGGTCATAACAAACTTTAATCAATTCCTGAATTAGATCGTTTGGGAATCTCTTTAGGGGGAAGCTTAAACTTAGCCAAGAGAGAAATTTGCATTTGAATAAAACCCTCTTGGACATACCTGAACACACTGGAAAACAGTCCTTTCAATCCCCCTAAACAATCTCATACATGGTGTTACAAGAAGGAAATATTATTCTTTTTTAAAAAAAAAAAAAATTAAATATTTTTTATTGATTGAGAGAGAGAGGAAGGGATAGAAAGAGAGAGAAATGATGATGTGTGAGGGAAACAGCTATTGGATACCTCCTTTACACCCCCTACTGGGGATTGAGTCCCCAACCCCAGGGCGTGTGCCCTGACTGGGAATCGAACCTGCAAACTTTTGGTGCACCTGACTGCACCTAACCAACCGAGCCACACTGCTAGGGCAGGAAGTATTATTCTTTGAGCTTACATTTAGTTTCCCTGTATTTTATTTAATACTACCAAAAAATCCTTAACTATCATTGCTTTGACACAAGAATACCCACAAATTAGACAGATTTGAATCTATTTATGAGAGTGATATGATACAATCTCAAAACTGTTAGAATGAGAAACCCTTAACAGATATTCAGATTCACTTCCTTCTATCTAAAGGTTTCTACATGAAAGGTTTCTACCTTCTTGTGGTCTTTTTGCTTTGAGGAATATTGGCTGCATCTAGTTCTTATATTTTAATTAAAATGTTTATTTAATAACTATGTATTAAGTGCCTTCTCTATGCTAGACTTTTGGACTAGGGACTAGGTTTACAGGATTAACAAATTATGCTCTCCCCTGTCTACATACATATATGATTAGACACTGTGACAAGAGAAACCATCAGAGTGTCTGGAAAGAGAGGAGGAGAAGATACTATGTAAGGTTGGGTAGTCACAAAACCCTTCTTTGGGAAGATGTTTAAACTAAAACCTCCAGGATGAAACAATCCACTCCTTCAAATGTGTATATGGTGGGTAGTTGGAAAGTAGAAGCTGTCAGAGCATTTTTTAAAATAAGTTCATTTCATGACCAAAGACCCCAAATAAGAAAAAAAAATGTCAAAAAGTTGTGAGTGGGGCTAGGGCACTGCACTCAAAGAAGAAACGTATATGACACTTAAGAATTATCAGTAGAGTCAGAAGGCAACAGGTGTCATGGGGGTCCACTGAAGGACTTTTCAGTAGGGCAGTGACATAACCCCTAATGTTCTTTTACTTTTGAGTAATGAATTGTACCAAAATCACTCAACATGGTATTCATTCTGGGCTGGAAAAAACTGAAAAATAATGGACTGATATTTTGAGGACACGGGGACCATCCCAACATTCACTGATTCACTGGAAGGACCACAGTGAGCATACACAGCAGGATCACAGGCAGAGCCTAAAGGTGTTCATGCATGAGCTTTCTACACTTTCTCTCTGCAGAAGCCACTCCAAGGAAGCCCTATTTTCAGCAGTGAAAAGCAGATATATTTTCACTGAGCAATGTGTTTGCCCAGGGAAACATGTTTGAGATTCAGGTTCAAGATTTTTATTGGAAGATAGTTACAGAGGCACAAACTAGGAGCCATAACTAATGAAATTCCAGACTCTCGGAAGGAAAGCAGGTTCCACGTCCTAGGCAGGCAAAACAACCTTATCAGTGTATCGAACATTTCTAAGGTTAAATTTCCAGATGCCAGCCAAGGGCCAAACCTACCAGCAGGCCTTCTACAGATAAGTGCCTCAGGCCTGCTATGATAAGTCTTTTCTGCACAGCTACAGCTGCTGAGATAGAGATGGTTCCAAAGCATCAGAGAGAAAGACGTTCAGTTCAGAAGTTGATTCCCAAAAGCTGGAAGTGCCCTATCTTTTCCTACAAAAGTCTGGTCAGAATTCAAACCCATCTCAAATCCTACCTTCTCTACATAATCATCCTTCATTGTGTGCCCACATTCGCTCATTAAACTCTCCATTCCCTGAAACCCTCCAGCTATTGTTTGCTTCATTCTTATGACAGTTTACATATTACCACGTGCTATATTTCCCAATTGCCATAACTCATTTTTTAACCTTAGATTTTAAAGTTTTACATGGGAAGGCTGAGTTCTGATGGTGACTTTGTAGTTCACTAACTCCCTATAAGAACAAAGGCCATAGTACTAAGTGTAGGATGAATGAGTAAAAGAAATGAGAAACATGTAGAACAAGTGAGCAGAAATTTGCATGCATTTTGCATTTTTCCTTATGTGTTTAGAACACATCTACACTTAAATATTCAAAGGGAGCACAGTCGTACTGATAGAAGTTATTATGGTGATCTACATTACCCCAAATCACAGTGTATGCCATAATGTTTGTATACATTATTATTTTCATTTTCACGTCTTCTGTTTTTTTATTTAAAAATATGTAACTATTTCAACGACAAAAGAGTTAAATTTATTTCTTGAAGACAACCATGAGGAGAAGCATCATATTTAATTGTGCAGTTTTGTTATTATTTTATCTCCTAGTAGCTATGTGAGCATATTTATTATTGTTTTAAACTTTACCAGCCACCCCAATGGTTTCCTATGCTTGTTTATTTTGGGTTGTGGTTACGATTCCTACATAAATGTTTACAGATCCCTTCAAGTTTCAGACTAGTTTTGGAAAGGCTGTAGCCTCCAAAGGTAAGAATTTATATTCCCATGGGCCTAGTCACAAAGTAGAGTAGCACATTTGACATGAGAAGTGACAGAAATAGGTTGTGTTGCAATGGAGCTAATCTGCATCTATCCTGTTGTGGCTGAAAGCATAAGTATTGAGCCAGAAAAAAACAGTGATTCTTCCTAGCACACCAGACCTTGGAATTACCACAAAGTCTATCACAATAGCCGTGGGTGGACACATGACAATTAGGAAGTGGATTTCAACCACTAACCCATTCACAAATGCTGCAGAAAATGCCTTCAGACACAAACCGGGTTTCTCCCATCAAAGACTGAATACACAGCTTGGAAGCTAAACAGCACTTTTCTCCTTTACTATGGGCAAAGAATAAGTTCAAACCTGAATAAATGTCAATTTGATCTGTCTAGACACCTCTATAAAAATTTAAGCAAAATTATTCATTTTTCTCTAATTGCCAAGATATTTTCTCTTCAGTTTTATGTAAGTAGGTTAAAATGCTCTCCCTCCCTGCATCTAGGTTGCTTTCTGTATCTATAGAGCAGTTGAATATCATAATTGTTAGGAACTTGGTAAAGTCAGGCAAACTTTGGTTCAAATTCTTACTACTCCACTTACAAACTGCACAGGCCATCTCCCTAAGTCTCAGGTTCCTCATCTTTAAAATGGCCTAATAACACCCATGTCAACAGGTTTTGTGAGAACTAAATATAACACCAAATGTGTAGCAGAGTTCTTGGTATTAGTAAGCCCTAGCTAATTAGGCATTTCAGAAGGTAGAATTAACTGCACCAGTGTACTAGTATATATGTGAATATGGAACTGACCATGTCTCTGACAAAGTGAGACTTATTTTTTTTATTTCAGAAGTAAGAATTTGCTGTTGATGGCTCAGCATCTTAATGATGTCAGGGTTTAGGATTGTGTTATTGTCTTGACTTTGCCCAGCTTCAGCTCCAGCCAATGTGTCAGTTTTATGGTTGATAGAAGGAAAGAAAGAAAGTAGTATTAATCTCAACTATCCCTTTAACCAGGAAAGTAAGTGACACATTGAAGCCTTCTATGGATCAATGGACACCTCTAAATGTAAAAAATGCAGAGAATGAATTTTGGGGTTCCAAAGCTCTTTAGTAAAAGGAGCATGTGGAAAAGGAATTAAGAATATCTTCTAGCTACCTAGACAGATATAGTGTTTCTTCAGTTCTAGGTACTGTTTTAAGAACTTTACTTACATTAACTTATTTAATTCCCCCAACAACCTAATACAATCACAATGTGTTAGACACTGTCATATTTTTTTTTTATATTTTCTAGATGAAGTAACCACAGTATAGAAAGGTTAGATGAGGTTCCCAAGATCGCATGGCTTGCCTGTGAGAACTGGGGTTCAAACCCAGTTAGTCTGACTTCAGGGTCTGTATCTTTAATTCCCATTCTCTATTGCCTCTCCGTGAAGATGATACTGACACTGTTTGCCAAGTAGTTGCAGCAGCAGGAGGATCAGGTCCTCCTCAGGGGGTCACAGAGACCCAAACTTAAGCAATGTTGACAGAGTAGTGATTGCTGTGACAAGTAGATTTTATGAGCAGAGATCCCCAGTCCCACATATCCTGGGAATTTAACTCTCACTCCCTGCTAAGGTTCCTGGATTCCTTCTGGAAATATATCTTTAGGATATGATTTGGCCTACAAAATATTTTATCTATTTGGGGTGGGGGGAAAGAATGATATGGGTCAACTTAAAGAGGAAGATATGAAGAATTTTGAAATATATGAGACATAAATGTTAGATAACTATATTAGTACTTATAATTCTTTTAGTATGAAAAAAAAACAACCATAATATCCCTTTTTTTGGTAATCGACAGAAGATGAAGAAAGCGGAAAATTAGTAAACATAGTTGACCTGAACAAAACCATTCAGCATGTGGATCTGACTGACATTTATAGAATACTTCAACCAACGCAGCAGAAGACTGCTTTCTTCTCAAGCTCACATGGAATATTCACCAAGATAAACCACATTTGGGGACATCAAACACACCTTAACAAACTTCACAGATTAGA